>NW_028173565.1:46957-76957 GCF_963971535.1 Notolepis coatsorum
GTCGTTAGAGACCATTGACCGGAGGTAGGCGGGAGCGGTTCCCTTTTGCCGCACGGTATGCCAGGTCGAGGGCCTTGAAGCGGATTCGTGCAGCAATGGGGAGCCAGTGCAGGTTCCTAAGAAGTGGGGTGACATGGGCCGACTTCGGTAGGTTTGAGATCAGGCGGGCCGCTGCGTTTTGAATGAGTTGAAGAGGCTTGGTGGCAGTGGCCGGGAGGCCAGCGAGCAGTGCGTTGCAGTAGTCGAGGCGGGAGATGACTGTTGATTGGACGAGGAGTTGGGTGGCATCTTTTGTCAGGAAGGGGCGGATCCTTCTGACGTTGCTCAGGAGGAATCTGCCGGTTCTGGTTGTCGCTGTGATGTGAGCGGAGAAGTTGAGTGGCCAGGTAATGTGACCCAGCCTCGACTCCAGCGCTCACATGGCCTGGCTTCAGCTTCCTCTTCAATTATTTGCTTCAGGGGACAATTATTCCAAGCTCTGCAGACTCCTCCATCTCCCAACTGTCATTCTCTCTCTGCCTCTCGCCCTCTTTCTCTCTCTCTCTCTCACTTACACACACACGCGCACACGCACACACGCACACACGCGCACGCGCACACGCACACACGCACACACACACACACACACACACACACACACACACACACACACACACACACACACACACACACACGCACACACACACACTTCTGTTCCACAATATTATGACTGACAGCAATGATAAACTCAGCTAATCTTCTGATAACTCACTCAAAACCCAACCCATCAAAGCTACAGTAACCTCAGTGTTAAAACTTTATATATCCAACTTTTCCACCTCTCTCTCCCTCCCTCTCTCTCTATCTCTCTCTACTATCTCTATACATCTCTCTCTCTCTCTACTATCTCTATACATCTATATCTCTACTATCTCTATTCTCCCTTCCCCTCTACTATCTCTCTCTACTCTCTATACATAGATATCCCTCCCTCTCCCTCTACTCTCTCTACATATCCCCCTCTCTCTACCATCTCTCTACTCACTATACATCTCTCTCCCTCTCTCTACATATCCCTCCCTCTAGTCTCTATCTCTCCCTCCTCTACATCTACCCCTCTCTCTATAAATCTCTCTCTCTCCCACCCTCCCTCTACATCTCCCCCTCACTCTATATTATCTCTCTCCCTCCCTCTCTCTCTTTCTCTCTCTATCTCCCTCCCCATCTCTCTCTCCCTCCCTCCCTTCCTCCCTCTACTCTCTCTACATCTCCCCCTCTCTCTACTCTCTATAAATCCCTCCCTCCCTCCCTCCCTCCCTCCCTCCCTCCCTCCCTCCCTCCCTCCCTCCCTCCCTCCCTCCTCCCTCTCTCTATACATATTTCTCACTCTCGCTCTTGCTCTCTCTCTCTCTCTCTCTCTCTCTCTCTCTCTCTCTCTCTCGCTCTCCCTCCCTCCCTCCCTCCCTCCCTCCCTCCCTCCCTCCCTCCCCCCCCCCCTCTCTCTCGGCCAGGGGACAGTGTATAGTGAATTTGAAGTAGTGCAGCTTCGGGAGGTAGAGAGCGTGCGAGCCACTGTGGCTAATTAGTGGTTGTTATCCCGGCAGCAGCCAGCAGCTCCGTGGCTCAGAGGGGACAGAAGGAGCACCACAGAAGGAGACCCTGCTGCACGCTAAAGACCCCCCCTCCCTCCGCTAGCTAGCCATCAGTGCTAACGGCTACAGTACGAGCTAGAACAGAGGCCTACCAGAGACCCTGCTGCATGCTAAAGACCCCCCCCTCCCTCCGCTAGCTAGCCATCAGCGCTAACGGCTACAGTACGAGCTAGAACAGAGGCCTACCAGAGACCCTGCTGCATGCTAAAGACCCCCCCTCCCTCCGCTAGCTAGCCATCAGTGCTAACGGCTACAGTACGAGCTAGGACAGAGGCCTACCAGAGACCCTGCTGCATGCTAAAGACCCCCCCCTCCCTCCGCTAGCTAGCCATCAGCGCTATCGGCTACAGTACGAGCTAGAACAGAGGCCTACCAGAGACCCTGCTGCATGCTAAAGACCCCCCCCCCCCCCCCCCCCCTTTAGATTAAAAAATTAATAAAAAATGTAGATAATGGTTGAAGAAGTACATCGTTAGTCGACGGCGCAAGATTGGACGGGTTTCGGCTGTCCTAACTGTGGTGGGCAGTTCGTTCCACCATTGTGGGGCAAGGACTGAGAAAAGGCGGCTTCTCCTTGATGACCCTCCCGGAGCTCGTATAGGAGTGGGTCTGGGACGGCCAGAAGATGCAGAGCTGAGGGTCTTAAGGGTGTGTAGTTAGAGACCATTGACCGGGGGTTGGCGGGAGCCGTTCCCTTTGCCGCACGGTATGCCAGTCGAGGGCCTTGAAGCGAATTTGTGCGGCGATGGGGAGCCAGTGCAGGTCCCTAAGAAGTGGGGTGACATGGCTCCCCATTGCCGCACGTAGTGTCACATGGTGACAGTACGAGCTAGAACAGAGCCCTCCCAGAGACACTGCTGCATGCTAAAGAGTGAAGACCCCCTCCTCCCTCAGCTAGCCATCAGCGCTAACGGCTACAGTACGAGCTAGAACAGAGCCCTCCCAGAGACACTGCTGCAGATTCTCCTGCTCAGCACAGCGCCGGGTACCATGTGATGTCCGCTGGCATGCAAGCTGTGTGGCTGACTGACATTCTCCCTCTTCCTCTTGTCCAACTCCTCCTCTCCCTCCTTCACTCCCTCCTCCTTTTCTTCCTCATCCTCCTCTCTGACTCCCTCCACCTCTTCCTCTCCTCCCCCTTCCTCCTGCTCCTTCACTCCCTCCTCCTTTCCCTCCTCCTCCTCTCCGACTCCCTTCACCTCTTCCTCTCCCTCCCCTTCCTCCTCTCCCTACTCCTCCTTCACTCCCTCCTCCTTTCCCTCATCCTTCTCCCCTCCTCTTCCTTCTCCTCCTCTTCTTCCACCACATCCTTCTCCTCTCCCTCCTCCTCATCTTCCATCACATCCTCCTCTTCTTCCTCTTCCCCCTCCTCTTCTTCCGTCACACCTCCTCTCCTTCCTCTTCCCCCTCCTCTTATTCCACCACATCCTCCTCCTCTGCCTCCTCTCCCTCCTATTCCTCCTCCTCTTCTTCCACCCCCTCGCCCCCCCCCCCCCCTCCTCCCCCTCCCCCTCCTCAGCATCGCCTCCTCCACTAACCACTGTGGAGCATCATAATTACAACACAGGCTGACAGGGAATGTGAGCAGGGACCTGGTGTAGCTACTAAAGCCTCTGTGTTATCTGTTCTCAGCAGGGGTTCTCATCACATGTCCCTCCTCTCTCCCTCCTCCGTCACTCTCAGCATCTCTCCCTCCCTCCCTCCTTCCCCCCCTCCCTCCATCCCTTTGCCCTGCGGCCCGGAGACATGGCAGAGCAGAGAGACAGAGGGGGAGAGTTGGCTGAGTTTCAGAAATGTTAACTACTCCCTCGGGAACACCACACACACACACACACACACACACACACACACACACACACACACACACACACACACACACGCACACACACACACACACACACACACATACACACACGTAGATCCGCATTTCTTTCTTTCTTTCTTTCTTTCTTTCTTTCTTTCTTTCTTTCTTTCTTTCTTTCTTTCTTTCTTTCTTTCTTTCTTTCTTTCTTTCTTTCTTTCTTTCTTTCTTTCATTCTTCTCACTCACTCACTCACTCCACTCACTCACTCACTCACTCACTCACTCACTCACTCACTCACTCACTCACTCATTCATATCAGAAGTCTAACTGCATTGGAAGGTTCCCCGATAAAAGTTCACAGAAAAGACACCGGGATAAAGTAGGTTTCAAGTCACTTTCTGAACGAGACAAAGTCTCCTGACCCCTCATCCTGACCCCTCGTCCTGACCCCTGACCCCTCCCCCTGACCCCTCCTCCTGACCCCTCATCCTGACCACTGACCCCTAACCCTGACCCCTAACCCTGACCCCTCATCCTGACCCCTCACCCTGACCCCTCGCTCTGACCCCTCGTCCTGACCCCTCATCCTGACCCCTCGCTCTGACCCCTCGCCCTGACCCCTGACCCCTCATCCTGACCACTGACCCCTAACCCTGACCCCTCGCCCTGACCCCTGACCCAGCGTGCATGGACCCTGAGCCCGCGCAGAGGAACCGGCCGTTATATACAAGTCACATAAAGTTCACCACCGTACGACGTGTTTAAAGAGAGCGTCTCGGGAGACAATCTGGGACAATTAATTAATTCGACCCCCGTCTTCATCTGCATGAGGCGCCGCTGAAGGCTGAGCTCCCCGGGCCGACCGTGGGACGGGCAGACCCGCCGGAGGGACAGGGCGTGTGACTGGAGAGCGTGCGTGGGTACACACGTGTGTGTGTTGGGGAGATGTCACACACACACACACACACACACACACACACACACACACACACACACACACACACACACACACACACACACACACACACACACACACACACACACACACACACACACACACACACACACACACACACACACACACACACACACACACACACACACACACACACACACACACACACACACACACACACACACACACACACACACACACACACACACCTGGTCAGGACTGTCACGTTCTCTGCTAATAGCACCGCAGGGAGCTAAGAGCATTAGCATATTAAAAGGTGACATTTCTACACAGTCTGCCTTGACGTTACGGCGCCGCCCGTCTGACAGTCTGTCTGCCACGCGCGGGCGAACAGCGGGCAGCGAGGATCGTAGCGAAAGTGGCTCCGGTCCTCCCGTCCCGTCCCGTCCACGCGGTACCGGCGGTGTCGTGTCGGACGTGTCTCTGCGGTGTGTGGCGTGGTGTGAGACAGCAGCGTCTCTGGTGAAGTGCAGCTGGTAGAGACAGCAGTTAGGGGCTTCGGACCTTCGTTCGTTAGGTTGGCATTAGAATTCTAAATCAACATTAGAATTTTTTATTTTTAATAAAAACATTTAAAATTATTAAAAAATTATAAATAAAAAAATGTTATTATGTGTCTATTCATTCTGTTTAAACCAATGGGGTTTTTCTTCACAGTTGCAGATAAAGATTAGGCTACACTAATATTATAATAGTATTAAAACTGATGAGTTATAGAAAGTTGATTTAATAAAGAAAAATACTAATTTAATCAGATTAGGAGGGTGAGGAAGATCACGGCAGACCCCGCCCACCCGGGTCACGGCCTCTTCATCATGCTCCCCCACGGCAGGCGGCTACGGCTGCCCAAGACACTAAAGTCCAGCCATAGACTCAGTTTCTTCCCCTCAGCAGCTCGCCTGGTAAACGAGTCAGGTGTCCACCTGCTCCCCCCCCCCTCTATGGCGAGCTGCTAGGGCTGGACCTCTGGACTTGAACTCTGCTGCACTGTATCCATGTCCCCAACCACTGCACTTTTACTGTCTTATTGTTGTCTCACTGTTCTGTCCTGTTTTGCCCTTATTTATTATTTATTATGTTATTCTTATTGTGAAAAAAAATCATGCACTGTAATGTCGAATCACGTTCCATTCGTATATACAATATGGTGAATAAAGTCATTTGAATCTGAGTCTGAATCTGAAATGAATCACTTTATTCAAATTAAGGATTTAGTTAGAGGATATTTATAAAATAAATATATCTTTTTTTAGATTTATTTATAAAAAAAAACGAAGGTTCGAACGTCCGTTCGAAAAACCCTGACGAAGTTCGAAGCCCAAAAACAGGCTTCGGGGAAACAGCCCTAACAGCAGTGTCTCTGGTGAAGTGTAGCTGGTAGAGAGACAGCAGTGTCTCTGGTGAAGTGTAGCTGGTAGAGAGACAGCGGTGTCTCTGGTGAAGTGTAGCTGGTAGAGAGACAGCAGTGTCTCTGGTGAAGTGTAGCTGGTAGAGAGACAGCGGTGTCTCTGGTGAAGTGTAGCTGGTAGAGAGACAGCAGTGTCTCTGGTGAAGTGTAGCTGGTAGAGAGACAGCAGTGTCTCTGGTGAAGTGTAGCTGGTGGAGAGACAGCAGTGTCTCTGGTGAAGTGTAGCTGGTAGAGAGACAGCAGCAGTGTCTCTGGTGAAGTGTAGCTGGTAGAGAGACAGCAGTGTCTCTGGTGAAGTGTAGCTGGTAGAGAGACAGCGGTGTCTCTGGTGAAGTGTGGCTGGTAGAGAGACAGCGGTGTCTCTGGTGAAGTGTAGCTGGTAGAGAGACAGCAGTGTCTCTGGTGAAGTGTAGCTGGTAGAGAGACAGCAGTGTCTCTGGTGAAGTGTAGCTGGTAGAGAGACAGCAGTGTCTCTGGTGAAGTGTAGCTGGTAGAGAGACAGCAGTGTCTCTGGTGAAGTGTAGCTGGTAGAGAGACAGCGGTGTCTCTGGTGAAGTGTAGCTGGTAGAGAGACAGCAGTGTCTCTGGTGAAGTGTAGCTGGTAGAGAGACAGCAGTGTCTCTGGTGAAGTGTAGCTGGTAGAGAGACAGCGGTGTCTCTGGTGAAGTGTAGCTGGTAGAGAGACAGCAGTGTCTCTGGTGAAGTGTAGCTGGTAGAGAGACAGCAGTGTCTCTGGTGAAGTGTAACTGGTAGAGAGACAGCAGTGTCTCTGGTGAAGTGTAGCTGGTAGAGAGACAGCAGTGTCTCTGGTGAAGTGTAGCTGGTAGAGAGACAGCAGTGTCTCTGGTGAAGTGTAGCTGGTAGAGAGACAGCAGTGTCTCTGGTGAAGTGTAGCTGGTAGAGAGACAGCAGTGTCTCTGGTGAAGTGTAGCTGGTAGAGAGACAGCAGTGTCTCTGGTGAAGTGTAGCTGGTAGAGAGACAGCAGTGTCTCTGGTGAAGTGTAGCTGGTAGAGAGACAGCAGTGTCTCTGGTGAAGTGTAGCTGGTAGAGAGACAGCGGTGTCTCTGGTGAAGTGTAGCTGGTAGAGAGACAGCAGTGTCTCTGGTGAAGTGTAGCTGGTAGAGAGACAGCAGTGTCTCTGGTGAAGTGTAGCTGGTAGAGAGACAGCAGTGTCTCTGGTGAAGTGTAGCTGGTAGAGAGACAGCAGTGTCTCTGGTGAAGTGTAGCTGGTAGAGAGACAGCAGTGTCTCTGGTGAAGTGTAGCTGGTAGAGAGACAGCAGTGTCTCTGGTGAAGTGTAGCTGGTAGAGAGACAGCAGTGTCTCTGGTGAAGTGTAGCTGGTAGAGAGACAGCAGTGTCTCTGATGAAGTGTAGCCGGTAGAGAGACAGCAGTGTCTCTGGTGAAGTGTAGCTGGTAGAGAGACAGCAGTGTCTCTGGTGAAGTGTAGCTGGTAGAGAGACAGCAGTGTCTCTGGTGAAGTGTAGCTGGTAGAGAGACAGCAGTGTCTCTGGTGAAGTGTAGCTGGTAGAGAGACAGCGGTGTCTCTGGTGAAGTGTAGCTGGTAGAGAGACAGCAGTGTCTCTGGTGAAGTGTAGCTGGTAGAGAGACATCAGTGTCTCTGGTGAAGTGTAGCTGGTAGAGAGACAGCAGTGTCTCTGGTGAAGTGTAGCTGGTAGAGAGACAGCAGTGTCTCTGGTGAAGTGTAGCTGGTAGAGAGACATCGGTGTCTCTGGTGAAGTGTAGCTGGTAGAGAGACAGCAGTGTCTCTGGTGAAGTGTAGCTGGTAGAGAGACAGCAGTGTCTCTGGTGAAGTGTAGCTGGTAGAGAGACAGCAGTGTCTCTGGTGAAGTGTAGCTGGTAGAGAGACATCGGTGTCTCTGGTGAAGTGTAGCTGGTAGAGAGACAGCAGTGTCTCTGGTGAAGTGTAGCTGGTAGAGAGACATCGGTGTCTCTGGTGAAGTGTAGCTGGTAGAGAGACAGCGGTGTCTCTGGTGAAGTGTAGCTAGTAGAGAGACATCGGTGTCTCTGGTGAAGTGTAGCTGGTAGAGAGACAGCGGTGTCTCTGGTGAAGTGTAGCTGGTAGAGAGACAGCGGTGTCTCTGGTGAAGTGTGGCTGGTAGAGAGACAGCAGTGTCTCTGGTGAAGTGTAGCTGGTAGAGAGACAGCAGTGTCTCTGGTGAAGTGTAGCTGGTAGAGAGACAGCAGTGTCTCTGGTGAAGTGTAGCTGGTAGAGAGACAGCAGTGTCTCTGGTGAAGTGTAGCTGGTAGAGAGACAGCAGTGTCTCTGGTGAAGTGTAGCTGGTAGAGAGACAGCGGTGTCTCTGGTGAAGTGTAGCTGGTAGAGAGACAGCAGTGTCTCTGGTGAAGTGTAGCTGGTAGAGAGACAGCAGTGTCTCTGGTGAAGTGTAGCTGGTAGAGAGACAGCAGCAGTGTCTCTGGTGAAGTGTAGCTGGTAGAGAGACAGCAGTGTCTCTGGTGAAGTGTAGCTGGTAGAGAGACAGCGGTGTCTCTGGTGAAGTGTAGCTGGTAGAGAGACAGCAGTGTCTCTGGTGAAGTGTAGCTGGTAGAGAGACATCGGTGTCTCTGGTGAAGTGTAGCTGGTAGAGAGACAGCAGTGTCTCTGGTGAAGTGTAGCTGGTAGAGAGACAGCAGTGTCTCTGGTGAAGTGTAGCTGGTAGAGAGACAGCAGTGTCTCTGGTGAAGTGTAGCTGGTAGAGAGACAGCAGTGTCTCTGGTGAAGTGTGGCTGGTAGAGAGACAGCAGTGTCTCTGGTGAAGTGTAGCTGGTAGAGAGACAGCAGTGTCTCTGGTGAAGTGTAGCTGGTAGAGAGACAGCAGTGTCTCTGGTGAAGTGTAGCTGGTAGAGAGACAGCAGTGTCTCTGCTGAAGTGTAGCTGGTAGAGAGACAGCGGTGTCTCTGGTGAAGTGTAGCTGGTAGAGAGACAGCAGTGTCTCTGGTGAAGTGTAGCTGGTAGAGAGACAGCAGTGTCTCTGGTGAAGTGTAGCTGGTAGAGAGACAGCAGTGTCTCTGGTGAAGTGTAGCTGGTAGAGAGACAGCAGTGTCTCTGGTGAAGTGTAGCTGGTAGAGAGACAGCAGTGTCTCTGGTGAAGTGTAGCTGGTAGAGAGACAGCAGTGTCTCTGGTGAAGTGTAGCTGGTAGAGAGACAGCAGCAGTGTCTCTGGTGAAGTGTAGCTGGTAGAGAGACAGCAGTGTCTCTGGTGAAGTGTAGCTGGTAGAGAGACAGCAGTGTCTCTCTGGTGAAGTGTAGCTGGTAGAGAGACAGCAGTGTCTCTGGTGAAGTGTAGCTGGTAGAGAGACAGCAGTGTCTCTGGTGAAGTGTAGCTGGTAGAGAGACAGCGGTGTCTCTGGTGAAGTGTAGCTGGTAGAGAGACAGCGGTGTCTCTGGTGAAGTGTAGCTGGTAGAGAGACAGCGGTGTCTCTGGTGAAGTGTAGCTGGTAGAGAGACAGCAGTGGGGGGGTTGTTCCAGATAACCTGCGTAACAAACCCACGCCATGCACCGCCCACCAGCTCACGGCCTAAACAACCACGGTAACCTCTCCTCGCCCGTACGCGTCCCATGACAGACAATTACAGTCTTTCTCTCTCTGTCTCTTTCTCTCTCTCTCTCTCTCTCTCTCTCTCTCTCTCTCTCTCTCTCTCTCTCTCTCTCTCTCTCTCTCTCTCTCTCCATCCCCTGCCACAGCGAGAGGCTGCATGTAAGTAACGAGGAGGAGGTATAACAAATAGCAGTGTTTACCCCCGAGAAGCCTTTGGCAGCAGTGCAGGGCAGAGGAGGTTATAGGCTTTAGTCGGTGCAACGTGTCTGGATTATTAACTAGTGTGGTTAACTCTTCACTTGCCAGCAGCCAGAGAAATAACGGAGAACTAACGACTGCAGAACTCGAAGAGCTATACCAGGAACGTCTGACCACTAAAGTGTGTCTGACTCTTTTAACCATCGAAACCTGTGCGGACTACAATGTGTATGACGTATATCAGGCCAGTTAGGGTACCTTGCGTATACTGTTTACTTTACTTTACTCATAGTATATATTCAGATTCTAATTCTCTATAGCCCATAATTATTGTAACATATAATGTAACCGATAGGGCAAACAGACCCCTTATCGGCACCTTTGATTACACTGTTTATTTCTCTCATATTTTTCACATCAAATTGTATTGCCTGTATCTATGTTCTTCTACTATCAACCAAACCAGCTGTAGTTCATTAGGTATATAAACCAAACACACTGTAGTTCATTAGGTATATAAACTAGAGATGTTCCGATACCATTTTTCCCTTTCCGATCCGATACCTAAGCTTTGGGTATCGGCCGATACCGATATTTATCCGATACCAGTGCATAAAAAAAAATTAAAAAAAAATTATATAAATTATATATATATATATATTTTTTTTTAGATACTGTTATACTGTTTTTTAGTAATAACTAGAACGTATGGTATTTATTCAACAACAGGTGATTGTATAGATTTGTATTAGTATCATTAATCAATGAGTATGGGCTGCAGCACTGCAGATATACCCTACTCCAATGATCCACACGGACATTAAACGGTGTTGCACTCGCTACTCAGTGGCTCTGCAGATATACCCTATTCAGTCTGTAAACTAGTGGCAGATAGAACGTTCATGTTGTGGTTTTTGATGCAAAATAAATATTCAACATTCTCTTTTGAAACTCCGCCTCAGACTCTTATCCTTTGGCACTTGCTGTACTTTGCTTGC
Organism: Notolepis coatsorum; assembly: GCF_963971535.1. Taxonomy (NCBI): domain Eukaryota; kingdom Metazoa; phylum Chordata; class Actinopteri; order Aulopiformes; family Paralepididae; genus Notolepis; species Notolepis coatsorum. Next base: position 57,533 of record NW_028173565.1, read on the forward strand.
AGGTCTGCAGCCATTATTGCTGGATTATGTGAATAGCACCAACTTTAGACACGGTAACGTTATCAAGCTAAGCTAACTGACCTAGCTCGCCTTCCCGCATCGACATTAAGATAACGTTAGTAATAGTCAGCTAACGCTAGTCCGTAGCTACTTAACTTAAATACAATTCACCGTGGGTGCATTATTGTTGATAGACGGTCACGGACAGTGTTAGGTCCTGGAGAAAGGACAGGCGATCATCTGATTTGATGTAACGTTAAAAGCGGATGTTGTTCCAACTAGCTATCTTTCCAGCTAATGCTATCATAACACCAGCCAAACACAGCCCGATTCCCGTCCGAGCTCCCCGTCACACCGCACTGTCGGGGACAATGGAATTTAAGAAAGTGTATCTGCTGTTAAAATGACACAGCATCACACTTTAAAACATGTTCATTTTATAATCCTCACTCTCCGCAGGACTCGGCAGGAGATAAATTACATCATGGGATCGGAGGCTAGAATTTACGTGTACTCGCCGATACCGATACTAGCATTTTAGGCAGTATCGGCGGCATTTCCGATACTAGTATCGGTATCGGAACAACTCTAATATAAACCAAACCAGCTGTAGTTCATTAGGTATATAAACCAAACACACTGTAGTTCATTAGGTATATAAACCAAACCAGCTGTAGTTCATTAGGTATATAAACCAAACACACTATAGTTCATTCAAGGGTTTCCCCCCCGATAAGATAAACCCAATGTAAAAACATGCACAACAATAGATAGCTAACGCTGTGGCGTCCTTGACGAAGACGGACAGGAGCACTTGGATTGGTCCCCTGGCGCGGCTCACGTTGACGCCTGTCTGCTCCCGGCTGCCCTTGGGGGGGAAGGACGACGGGATGGGTTAATCGCAGATACGAATTGCATGCATGCATCGCATGTGTGCCGATTGATGACCTCTGAGCAGGTCCTAAATTATTATTATATAAACCAAACACACTGTAGTTCATTAGGTATATAAACCAAACACACTATAGTTCATTAGGTATATAAACCAAACCAGCTGTAGTTCATTAGGTATATAAACCAAACACACTATAGTTCATTAGGTATATAAACCAAACACACTATAGTTCATTAGGTATATAAACCAAACATACTATAGTTCATTAGGTATATAAACCAAACACACTATAGTTCATTAGGTATATAAACCAAACACACTATAGTTCATTAGGTATATAAACCAAACACACTGTAGTTCATTAGGTATATAAACCAAACATATTATAGTTCATTAGGTATATAAACCAAACACACTGTAGTTCATTAGGTATATAAACCAAACCAGCTGTAGTTCATTAGGTATATAAACCAAACCAGCTGTAGTTCATTAGGTATATAAACCAAACCAGCTGTAGTTCATTAGGTATATAATTTCAGTTCGACTGCACTACAGGTAGGATCTTCTAGGCTCAAGGCCACTGTGGGATATTGTGGATATCATGAAGAAAGTGCTCAGTCAACCGAGATCCAGTTAATACGGTTTATTAGCCAGACAGATAGAACTATATAGAAGATAAGTAGATACATGGCTGAGTGGCCCTCGCCCAGGTGATCAGCTGAATTAGCCCATGTAGAGAGAGGCCTGAATCTTGTGAGGAGGGGGACTATATAGTGTGAAGGGGGAGGGGGGCCCCCATTTGATAGGTCAAATGAGTGGGGGGGGGAGGGGGGCACAGGATAGGGAACAAAGGAGAGGGGAGGGGGATGTTACATGATAGTTAGGGGTTCAAGTTTTCAAGTTTCTTTAATAGTTGTCATACAGAAGTACAGAATACTTTTATACAAAATGCTTCTTACTGTTACGCTCCAGAGACTGTGCAAGACAAGATAAGTATGAAATAAAATAACATAGTATAGCATGTAAATTAGAAGTAAAAAAATGAGGTCACAGTGTTCAGTATAGACATATGTACAATGTTCGATGCAGAATAGACGTAACTGAGTTACCATATAATATACAATATACTATGCAGTGTACTAATATACAATACTATATAGTGCAAGGCAGAAATGGGATGAGGGTCCCTCACAATATATTATTCCACAGCACGAAGTCGCAACCCGTTCGTTCTTCATATCGGTCTCCGGTCTTGTCGTTCCAATTCCCGGCATCACCGCAGAAACAGACCCTACAGTATCTACGAAGTACGTTACGCAGGACATATCTAATACACGCAGGAGATATCTAACACACTAGTTATCAGAAAGCACAGATTCAGCAAACATACTATTAATGGGTTTATGTGACACGTCGAGGGGGAAGACATGGATTTCCTGCCTTCTTTTGAAAATAGATCCTGAATGATGGGCATAGATAGACGTGTGCCAGTACACACACACGCACATACACACGCATGCACACACGCCCACACACAGATGTCGATGCGTCCGTTTGAAGATAATAGACATGTGCACAGATAAGGGAACATGTGTAAAGATATCCTTGGGCTCTTTTGAAAATCTCAACTGATCGTTATCCAATCGGAAAGTAAGTAAACTTTTTAGAAATACAAGGTTTCTACGATTTGGTTTGGAATGTAGTTATTAATCACGATCGATAACGGAACGCTCCGACGGAGCTCCCGAGATGATAAATGGTAAATACAAAAGTATGTCAGAGGAACACGTACATGGCCTGGCAGCCAATCACAGCTCTGCGCTGTCAGAGGAACACGACCCAGCGGCCAATCACAGCTCTGCGCTGTCAGAGGAACACGTACAAGGCCCGGCAGCCAATCACAGCTCGTTTATATATTCGTACCCTTTTCTATCTTTTTCTACCATCCCCAATTTAGTCGTTATGCCAATTCCCTTCCTGGTCGTTGTGCGCATTGCCCTACTGTCTGGGGAGGGTGTATAGACTACCACATGCTGCCCTACTGTGGGTCTGGGGAGGGTGTAGACTACCACATGCTGCCCTACTGTCAGTCCGGGGAGGGTGTAGACTACCACATGCTGCCCTACTGTCGGTCTGGGGAGGGTGTAGACTACCACATGCTGCCCTACTGTCTGGGGAGGGTGTGGACTACCACATGCTGCCCTACTGTCAATCCGGGGAGGGTGTAGACTACCACATGCTGCCCTACTGTCAATCTGGGGAGGGTGTAGACTACCACATGCTGCCCTACTGTCGGTCTGGGGAGGGTGTAGACTACCACATGCTGCCCTACTGTCGGTCTGGGGAGGGTGTAGACTACCACATGCTGCCCTACTGTCGGTCTGGGGAGGGTGTAGACTACCACATGCTGCCCTACTATCGGTCTGGGGAGGGTGTAGACTACCACATGCTGCCCTACTGTCGGTCCGGGGAGGGTGTAGACTACCACATGCTGCCCTACTGTCGGTCTGGGGAGGGTGTAGACTACCACATACTGCCCTACTGTCGGTCCGGGGAGGGTGTAGACTATCACATGCTGCCCTACTGTCGGTCTGGGGGGGGGGGTGTAGACTATCACATGCTGCCCTACTGTCGGTCTGGGGGGGGGTGTAGACTATCACATGCTGCCCTACTGTCGGTCTGGGGGGGGGGGGGGTGTAGACTATCACATGCTGCCCTACTGTCGGTCCGGGGAGGGTGTAGACTACCACATGCTGCCCTACTGTCAGTCTGGGGAGGGTGTAGACTACCACATGATGCCCTACTGTCGGTCTGGGGAGGGTGTAGACTACCACACGCTGCCCTACTGTCGAGGGTGTAGACTACCACATGCCTCGTAACGCGTGCAGAGGTTCACGCCATCTCCCCCAGATCCCCTCCCTGCTGAACACGCACCCCGACCAACCAGTAGGAGTCACTGTTTGCAACAACCAGGACTCATACAACCCACCGGCTTTCCGGTGGCGAAAACGGACAATAATGTGCCCGTAGGGGCGACTGACCAAGCCGGAGGCCAGCCGCCATTCTTGGCCAGCTGCATGTAGGCGTCGCCGGTAGGGCTCGCCGCAACCTTCGCAAACCACTTTGACGTCCGAGTATAGATTAGGCGTTAGCCTACAGTATGTGCTGATGGTGTCTGTGGTTATAACACCAGTATGTGCCGACAGTGTCCGTGGTTATAGAGTAATAGTTGCAGCCTTACCTTCATTAATACCGACTCACTAAGCTTCTCCCGGTTGACGATCTTTATGGCGACTTTCTGACACGTGACACAGTGGATCCCCAGTTTCACCAGACCTGCAACACAGAGAGGTACACACACATTACTGAGAGGTACACACACAATACTGAGAGAGAGGTATACACACAATACTGAGAGGTATACACACAATACTGAGAGAGAGGTATACACACAATACTGAGAGGTATACACACAATACTGAGAGGTATACACACATTACTGAGAGGTACACACACAATACTGAGAGAGAGGTATACACACAATACTGAGAGGTATACACACAATACTGAGAGAGAGGTATACACACAATACTGAGAGGTATACACACAATACTGAGAGGTATACACACATTACTGAGAGGTACACACACAATACTGATAGAGAGGTATACACACAATACTGAGAGGTATACACACAATACTGAGAGGTATACACACAATACTGAGAGGTACACACACAATACTGAGAGAGAGGTATACACACAACACTGAGAGGTATACACACATTACTGAGAGAGAGGTATACACACAACACAGAGAGGTACACACACAATACTGAGAGAGAGGTACACACACAATACTGAGAGAGAGGTATACACACAATACTGAGAGGTATACACACAATACTGAGAGGTACACACACAATACTGAGAGAGAGGTATACACACAACACTGAGAGGTACACACACAATACTGAGAGAGAGGTATACACACAATACTGAGAGGTATACACACAATACTGAGAGAGAGGTACACACACAATACTGCGAGGTATACACACATTACTGAGAGAGAGAGGTATACACACAACACTGAGAGGTACACACACAATACTGAGAGGTACACACACAATACTGAGAGATACACACACAACACTGAGAGGTATACACACAATACTGAGAGGTACACACACAGTACTGAGAGGTATACACACACAATACTGAGAGGTATACACACACTACTGAGAGGTACACACACAATACTGAGTGGTATACACACAATACTGAGAGGTATACACACAATAATGAGAGGTACACACACAATAATGAGAGGTATACACACACTACTGAGAGGTACACACACATTACTGAGAGGTACACACACATTACTGAGAGGTACACACACAATAATGAGAGGTATACACACAATACTGAGAGGTACACACATAATTCTGAGAGGTATACACACAATACTGAGAGGTACACACACAATAATGAGAGAGAGGTATACACACAATACTGAGAGATATACACACAATACTGAGAGAGAGGTATACACACAATATTGAGAGATATACACACAATACTGAGAGAGAGGTATACACACAATATTGAGAGATATACACACAATACTGAGAGAGAGGTATACACACAATATTGAGAGATACACACACAATACTGAGAGGTACACACACAATACTGAGAGGTATACACACAATACTGAGAGGTATACACACAATACTGAGAGGTATACACATAATACTGAGAGGTATACACACAATATTGAGAGATATACACACAATACTGAGAGAGAGGTATACACACAATATTGAGAGATACACACACAATACTGAGAGGTACACACACAATACTGAGAGGTATACACACAATACTGAGAGGTATACACACAATACTGAGAGGTATACACATAATACTGAGAGGTATACACACAATACTGAGAGGTATACACACACAATCATGAGAGGTATACACACAATACTCAGTAACAGGCCCTCCAACTGGACCAGGCCTTCAACAAAGTGGACAATACTCAATACTAGGGATGGCACGATCCAATACTGAGTATCTGTATCGGTCCGATACTGGTCAAATTCATGGGATCGGATATCGGAAAAAAACAGGAAGTATATTTCCGATCCGATACATGCATGTAAAGCGTGCCATCATGTTAACAGTACCAGCGTGACGACAACGTTTTATAGATGGCTAGGTTAAACACAGGTTTTTGTTTTTAAGAGGGGAGGGGGGAGGGAGGGGGGGGTCGGTATCGGATATGAAAGGCTTTGATATCGGTATCGGTATCGGATATGAAAAAGTGGTATCGTGCCATCCCTACTCAATACAGTCACTCATTTGGACAAATGCACACGTAATCAAGACCAACACACACATAGCAGCGTCCACCACCAGACTTGATGCCGTTGTGCTTTATGATCGACCGGGCGAAGGTGAGGCGGCTTGTTGTGACCTGAGTGCTGATAATGTCTTTAATGATGAGCAGCACCGTGTACAAGGAGCTCCTGTGCCTCATAAAGCAGTGGTCCAGAGATACCAAGCATCATGTTATTGATCCCTGTAATGTACTGATCATGTTATTGATCCCTGTAATGTACTCAACTACTCCCATCCAGCAGTCCACTTCACTGAGCCCTGACAGAGAGGAGGAGCAGCAGGCTGGAGCCGTTCCCTCTCAGGAGAGACCACACAGAGAGGAGCCGTTCCCTCTCAGGAGAGCCCACACAGAGAGGAGCCGTTCCCTCTCAGGAGAGCCCACACAGAGAGGAGCCGTTCCCTCTCAGGAGAGCCCAGACAGAGAGGAGCCGTTCCCTCTCAGGAGAGCCCACACAGAGAGGAGCCGTTCCCCCTCGGGAGAGCCCACACAGAGATGAGCCGTTCCCTCTCAGGAGAGACCACACAGAGAGGAGCCGTTCCCTCTCAGGAGAGCCCACACAGAGAGGAGCCGTTCCCCCTCGGGAGAGCCCACACAGAGATGAGCCGTTCCCTCTCAGGAGAGCCCACACAGAGAGGAGCCGTTCCATCTCAGGAGAGCCCACACAGAGAGGAGCCGTTCCATCTCAGGAGAGCCCACACACAGAGAGGAGCCGTTCCCTCTCAGGAGAGCCCACACAGAGAGGAGCCGTTCCCTCTCAGGAGAGCCCACACAGAGAGGAGGTGTTCCCCCTCAGGAGAGCCCACACAGAGAGGAGGTGTTCCCTCTCAGGAGAGCCCACACAGAGAGGAGCCGTTCCCTCTCAGGAGAGCCCACACAGAGAGGAGCCGTTCCCTCTCAGGAGAGCCCACACAGAGAGGAGGCGTTCCCTCTCAGGAGAGCCCACACGGAGAGGAGGTGTTCCCCCTCAGGAGAGCCCACACGGAGAGGAGGTGTTCCCTCTCAGGAGAGCCCACACAGAGAGGAGCCGTTCCCTCTCAGGAGAGCCACACAGAGAGGAGGTGTTCCCTCTCAGGAGAGCCCTCACAGAGAGGAGGTGTTCCCTCTCAGGAGAACCCACACAGAGAGGAGGTGTTCCCTCTCAGGAGAGCCCACACAGAGAGGAGCCGTTCCCTCTCAGGAGAGCCACACAGAGAGGAGCCGTTCCCCCTCAGGAGAGCCCACACGGAGAGGAGCCGTTCCCTCTCAGGAGAGCCCCCACAGAGAGGAGGCGTTCTCTCAGGGCTCAGGTGACCATGATACTGGACCATACTGAGTGTTGACCAGCAGGGCTTAGAGAGAACAGGACTCAAGCGATGGTACCAGTCATCTACACTTAGACTACAACGTGAAAAACAGCACGTTTCAGAGCAGAAACACACTGTCACACGCACCTGCACTGAAGCACACACACACGCAAACAAAAGCAAACAAACATGCTCACGCACATGCACACTCTCTCTCACACACACACACACACACACACACACACACACACACACACACACACACACACACACGTTTGTTTATGTGAAATATGGAGACATTAAATAGATTTCCATGCATTCTGTAACTAACCTTAACCCTAATCGTAACCCTAACATTAACCCTAGCGCTACAGTAGCTCGTCAAACTAAATCAGGACGTGGAAAAGGTCCTCATTTGGTAGCGTGTCCACACACACACACACACACACACACACATGCACACACACACGCACGCACACACGCACACGCACACGCACACACGCTCCTATTGTTGATTTCCCCCACGTCCCTCCGATGCTGAGGGGATGTTGATCTGGGTGGATGATTCTCAACACTGTAAATGATTCCGAGTCCCTCGCGGCTGAGATGATGACGTGGAACGACCTGCATCGATTCCTGCTCTCCCACTGCAGGTCGCTGCACACAAGGAGCTGGTGGTGAACAGCTCAGAGATCATGAACCACTCTGTACTTTCATAAAACAGAAAGTATATCTGCTGACAGATATACCAGCAGGTCTGTAGTCAGAGGGGACTGTGTCGTCCCAAACCGGAGGTCTGCTTTTAGTCAGGCAGCCTTCTCCACGAGAGCAGCCCACACCTGGAAGAGTCTGCCAACACGGCTCAGGGAGTATCAAAGTTACATTTCATTTAAATCTAACTTAAAATCATGGTTGAGAGATGGTCAAGTGTGCAACCATTTTAACTGAGGGGTTGTGATGTATTGTAATGTATTTTAGTGTATTGTAAACCTACTGATTCCTACTGTGTTTTAATCATTGTACTGTCTGTGTCTTAATTATTGTAGTGCTCATGTCAACCGAGATCCAGCTAATAAGGTTTATTAGCCAGATAGATTAAATATATACAAGGTAATTAGAGAGAATGGCTGAGGCTTCCGCCCAGGTAATCAGCTGAAATTGCCCAGGTAGAGAAGGCTGAATCTTGTGAGGAGGAGGGGGACTTTATAGTGTGAAGGGGGAGGGGGGGCCCCATTTGATAGGTAAAATGAGTGGGGGGGGGATAGGGACCATGATAGTTAGGGGCTCATCACAATATATTATTCCACAAGGCTCAGAGATCATGAACATGGAGGTGTTGAACAGCTCAGTGCAGAGATCATGGGTTGGTTGTTAGGTTGCCAGTTTACTGGTTGTTTGGTTGGTTGTTTGGTTGTTTGGTTGCCAGTTTACTGGTTAGTTTGTTTGGTTGCCAGTTTACTGGTTGGTTGTTTAGTTGCCAGTTTACTGGTTGGTTGGTTGTTTGGTTGTTTAGTTGCCAGTTTACTGGTTCGTTGGCTGCCTGGGTCACTGGCTCATTCATTGTTTGACTGGCTGACTGGCTGGCTGGCTGACTGACTGACTGACTGACTGACTGACTGACTGACTGACTGACTGACTGACTGACTGACTGACTGACTGACTGACTGACTGACTGACTGACTGACTGACTGACTGACTGACTGACTGACTGACTGACTGACTGACTGACTGACTGACTGACTGACTGACTGACTGACTGACTGACTGACTGACTGGCTGGCTGGCTGACTGACTGACTGGCTGGCTGACTGACTGACTGACTGAAGCCAGGGGTTCCTACACCACAGGAATGACAAGTAGATAGAGAGGTGGGGAGATATGGATGTAAGGGAGAGAGAGAAAATTAGATATAAAGAGGGAGGGAGGCAGAGAGAGGGAGAGCGAGAAAATGAGATAGAAAGAGAGAGGGAGGCAGAATGGGAGGGAGAGAGAGAAAATGAGATATAAAGATAGAGGGAGGCAGAGAGAGAGGGAGAGATCAAATGAGATAGAAAGAGGGAGGGAGGCAGAGAGAGAGAAAATGAGATAGAAAGATAGAGGGAGGCAGATAGAGAGGGAGAGAGAGAAAATCAGAGAGAAAGAGAGAGGGAGGCAGAGAGAGGGGGAGAGAGAGAAATGAGATAGAAAGAGAGAGGGAGGCAGATATATAGAGGGAGAGAGAGAAAGAAAATGATAGGAAGAGAGGGAGGCAGAGAGAGAGAGAGGGTGAGAGAGAAATTGAGATAGAAATAGATGGAGGCAGAGAGAGAGGAGACCATGTACAGAAGGTAAACGGAAAAGACTGAAATAAGGATGGAGGGAAGAGTGGAAGTGATTGAAAGAGGGTGATTATTTAAAATGGCAGCAACAGATAATTAAGCAATAATGAAGGACAGACAGACCTGGCTCCCAAGAGACACAGACTATGCACTGTGGGATATTTGTGGATATCCTGATGAAGAATGTCTCAGTCAACCGAGGCTTGGATAATAACAAGGTTTATTAACCAAACAGATAGAATACATAGAGAGAATGGCTGAGGCTCTCGCCCCAGGTGATCAGCTGAAATTACCCAGGTAAGAAGCCTTGATTGTGGTCGGGAAGAGCCCTTTATAGTTCAACAAAGGGGGTGTGTGGTCCCATTTGATAGGTCAGATGGGGGGGAGGGGGTACAGGTTTGGGGGACACAGGGGAGGGGGGTGTCTTATTCCACAGAGAGGGGGGGGGGCACAGGTAAAGGGAACACAGGGGAGGGGGATATATTTACATGAGGATATATTATACCACAATACTCACTTTTCTTTCTTATAATGTGGGTGAGATTAATGTATAATATACCAGGATTGTTTGGAACAGGTAAAAGTGGGGATAATAGTTTAAAATAGAATTATTTACATACATGATTAATAGAATTATTTACATACATGATTCATGACATGATCGACTGGACTGCGGTCTGTGTTATTTTGATATCAGAGATGTGGGAATAGATATCACCCTTTTCTTTTATTAATCGCTCAAAATACCTATATCAATGAGTGGTCCTCATCTCTGATATCAAACAACAATTAACATAATCATTTGAAGCTATCGCTGTGCAAATATCTTGGCATACCTTCAGTCGTTCATGTCGTGACTCTGGGGAGCTAATGTGATCGTTGTGCATACAGGCATCGTAATAAACCAATTAAATACATGCGCTGTCTGTGTGGTTAGAGTGCACAGGGTGAAAAAACAAAATTGTGTTCATAATTATTAGGAATCGGATTTACACATAAGGCTAATGTGTACAAAAACATTTTAACAACCGTTAACCTGGTGGTTAATAAAACTAACATGATTGATTATGGGAAACTGTTCACAAATATATATATATATTTTTGCACATTTTGTGATGATTCTTGATGAAATTACTTAGGATCCAGTTGTATTTAATCTGAGTTTGAGTGTCACTTTCATCTGTGATTGCCTCAGCTTTGTTGGTCTTTACTTAGAATCAGGCAATTTTCTCCATTTCTTCTCTATAAATGAGGAGATAAAACGTCTTATGCATCGCTTCTGTATGTAATTCTAGTGCATATACTATCAATGGTTCACCATACAGGTGCAAAACAACGTTACATGTCCTCTTCTATGAGAGAATAAAACAACTGATTCTTTCTTGTCTGACAATACAATTTTGTAACCTAAGTAATTCTAATGTGATGTAATGTGATCATGTGGTCACTTCTTTCTTCAGCAATACATTTTAGCTCATTATTACTAACCATTGTTAATGCTTTCTCATTGATTTCTTTTCATCACATCCCTAGTTCATCGTTTTGCAGATACATACAATTGTGTGAAAAGTTTCCTGCTTGTGAAGGTATTAATCTGAATGATGTTGCGTCGTTGTTGACAAGGTGTTCTCTGTCGGTCGTGTGGCAGGGCCAAACAGTAACACATAAAAATTAAATAAATACATACAATAGACATTACCTTAGTGGCTAATGTGTCAAAATAAAATTGAAAACCGTTAACCTAGTGGTTAATATAAGGTGATTATGATAATCGTTATGCATTGTTCTGTGGTCAAAACAAACTTGGTGTCTTGGAACAATCCAACTGGTTCTGCCCTGTTTAACAATACCATTTTGCAATGTGACTCTGTGATCATTTCTCATTGTCATTATAAAATTACAGTTCTTGTTTGTGAATCTGACAGTTGCTGTGAAGTGTTGATCATCTGTTCTCGGTCGGGGATGTGTCCTTCTGTGTGACCTGCTGTGTGTTGAACGTATCGTACATTCAGTTGATGTTTATGTGAGCCTGTCGTGTGGCAGTAAGACAGTCTCATTTGCTATGTGTCTCTTCTTGACGATGCAGTCGGGAATATTCACTGGTCGTCGTTCATTCAGAGGGGGCCTACAGGAGGTCGCCGTCCGCTCCCTGTGTACCTTGTCAAGGGTCACCGGTAGCAGTCAACTATAGTGGTCTTTTCCTGCAGCCTATGTTGTTCTCCACCACCACCACACATCCGCCACTGTGCTCACGCTTGGCTCCCATCAGGCCCAGAGACATGGTGGTCAGGGCGTTTTTGAATGTGTTGTGCTGGTTTCGCTGTCCTCTCCTCGTCATTGCGGCACCACTTGATGGAGGGCGAGGGCCCGCCGGTGTAGTGGCTAGTCAGTAGGATGCTCTCTCTCACACGGATGACAATCTTGTCATGGGAATCCACCTTGATGGTCGGGGCTCTGGTTCCCATCTGCAGGTGATGGGTTTGGTCTGCAGTGCCGGGGTGGAGGCCGTCAAAGGTTGATCTCCTCTTCGTCAGTGTCTCCTTGGTCAGTCTCCTTCGTGGTCCTCTGCTCCACTTTCTTGGGGATGTCTGTGGGCTGGGTTGGATGGTTCTCCCACGGTTGTTGTCGTCGCCTCTGGTTGTCAATTTTCTTTATGTGTCCCGCTGTGATTAGCTTGTTAATCTCAGCGCGGTACACAGTCTCTTGAGCGGGGTCTCTGGCTAGGCGCCGCTCTGTGTTCAATAGATACCGCTCCGTCGCTTCTTTTGGGGCGTGGAAGGTGGGCATACCCTCTCGCCTCAAGAGTGGAGTTGCGTATCTCATCACTCCGTTGACTTTGACTCTCTTTGTCCCTTGCTCGAGGAGTGCTATGGCGTAAATGTCTTCCTTGGAACGAATGTCTTTCTTTTCGTTCTTAAAGGGCATTGTCTCTAGTGTCCATAGCCTCTCGACATGCTGTAGGAGGGTGGTGTCTTCTTCTGTCACTCTGGAGTGGAGGCAGCTAGTGGCTGCTGTTCGGTTAAGAGACTTAGCGAGGGGGCCTTGTAATGTCCATCCTAGGCGGGTCTCGACTGCTGCAGGACAGCCTCTGGGCCCTGTGTGGACCCGGTCTATCGGGACTATGAGGTCTGCATGGTCGGAGCCTATCAGCAGGGTCGGGGTGGCACCGTCTATGAGCGGGATAGGTAGTTGACGCAGGTGCACATATTTATCCATCAGCTTGGCGATGGGGTAGGTGTACTGCGACAGGCCTATTTCTTGGCTGGTGAAAGCATTAGTAATCCTATACAGTCTCTCTGGCTGCCCGCTTGCTGCGATAGTGAAGGAGACATTCTCGCCCTTTATCGTCTTTAGATCTCTTCTTATTGTCCGAATCGTCATTGGTTGTGTCCGCAGCTTCGTGGTTCAGGTCGCGCGTCGTCTCACTCGTCCTGTCCTCTCACCAATTCGTGATCTGAGGGTGATAAACACTGCCTTAGAAAACTCCTCACATAAATGATTCAACGCCTTTCTGCTAAAGTGGAAAATCATTTTGGGATTAATTCAATTCATAGTAAATAAAATCACTTAATTGACAATAGGAAATGCAAACCAATTGCATTAGCAGTGATAACTTACGTCAAGAAGGTCACATTCACTACAATTTTATCAGATCTTGTGTCTAACTAGATCTTACAGCATTAGGCTTTAAATAAAATTTGTAAATGAATGGCCAAAGTCTTGAATCAGATAAAATAGCTCCTTGTCTTCATATTCTGATGGTCTTAAATTGAAGTTGATCTTACCTCAGGCCGCGTACGATGGTGTGCTTCTTCAAGATACTTACCTCGCCATGACTTCTCGGTTGTTCTTCACATCTCAGTGTGGCTCATCATAGCATAGCATGGGGAAAAAACATAAAATCTAGGTAGCCAGTTAATTTTGCATCTAACCCTAACTAACCTTACTGTCATGCATTTGTCCTAATAAACTAACCTACACTGTAGCACTCAACACTTTGATGACCATTGTTACTCAGCTGATAGAGGTGTGCCCTGCCTGATGTCCTGTCGTACAGAACCTGTGAGTCGCTTTGGATAAAAGTGTCAGCTAAATGATCAATGTTGTTGATATCTTGTACATTTAGATAATTGTGTTTCAATTTTGGTGGTTGATAATTTTGCAGTCGTGGAAAGTACTTGAAATTTGCAAGGAGTTAGTGGTTAAGCAGAGAATAGAAGGAGGGGGATAGTATGTTAAATTGTTTTCATCATTGATCTTTCATCTCAGGCACTTCTACTTTGTTTGGTTTTATTCAGAATTCATATCTCTAATTCGTGTGCCTCTTGAAAAGAGATGATGAAAACAACTGGTTAGTTATTGTTAGTATGGGAATTAGGTAGACTTTCATGACTGCAACATCATCATTTGTGTCTGATTTCATGTTTAACTAAGTGGTTCTCTGTTGGTCCACCAAGTCTGTGGTCAGAGTGTAGGCATACCCTGTGGGTTTCAAGTGCCCATCCAATGGTGTCTGCTATCGTCGTCTCTAGGTGTGGTCAGAGTCCTCTCTAGGCATTTGCATTGTTTTGTCTCCCAAGTGCCCACTCTGAAGAAATTTACATGTGGGTATTTGGATGCAGATTTGTTCCAAATGGTCAATCGATTGTCTCTCAGCTCTGCACTGTCTCTCGGTTGACATGCAAATTGTTGGAGCTTCAGTCTTTTGTGATACAATTTGGGTGTAGGTCTCTGCATCTCGCCTCAGAGCCTGTCTGAAAATAAAAACACATGTTAATTTTCCACTCCTAAGACCATTTTTGAGTGTGTTCTTTTTGATTGTCTGTGAGCTTAACAAAAAAAAAACATCAGCTAGTTCTCATCCATCCCATCCTAGGATGTAATGATAGTGTTATCATTTTTTAATCATATCGCATATGTACACAAGCACTCATAAGAATGTGGAACCACACATTTTGAATCATGTTTAAAAATGTCTTACAATGGAAAGGGCTAGTTATCTTTCATTGGTTCTTTAGATAAATACATTAACTCAAGTGAATATAACCTAAACATCTTACTTTTAAACATGATCTATGTTGTTTGTGCCCAAGTTTTTTAACATTAAAAGCTTATAAAGTCTAATCTAACGCTGTTTATGTGTACGCCCACAGATGTATTATAATTCTGAAACAGACATTGTAATTAGCTTTATGTGACTTATAATGTGTAAATTAAAGCAACATAAACACTCAAGTGATCTGAGATAGTTGTAATTTGCTGTAACTGAGATGCAGTTTCTACGTCAAATGACTCCCTTTTCTTGACTCCTTTTGTATCACAAACAGTACTGAATTTGCAAATCTGGTATGTCATAAATGTACAGATGTAGCAGTACTGACTATCTGTATGTCATGTATGTCATAATATGTCCTGATAAATTGAAAATGGGGGACCCTGATGTAAACAAATCTGGTATTGAAAATGGGGGACCCTGATGTAAACAAGACTAAAGTCTCTCTCTGGTCTGCATCCCCTTAACAATTGTGTGTTGAGCTGTGCTGTATTGTACCTATTCTGCAATCTGTTAATAAAGTTTTCAATCAATCAATCAAAGCATCTATATTTATGATTCTCATACTCACCGGGGAAAGCTGCAATGTTCGGTTCGTTTCTCCGGTGGTCTGGGATGGTGCAACCTGCATCTCGCCACTGCAACTCAACATTTTCCAATGGCAGCGCGCACATACATATACAAATAAAACATATACTACACGTGGATTTCACGCACCCTTGGCCTTGGGTACATTACACTTTACGTTCGCTTATGGATAGTTTAATATAAAATAATAACTTCACGGCGCGCATAGCGTCACGTCATTGCTCCATGCGACGTTCGTGTGTTCTCATTCGCCTCGGAAATAACGCTTTGCAATTCATACAGTATTTTTCCACGAGCTCTCAATAGCCTGGAATTCCTATACCAGCGTTTTGTTACCGAATGAACGCGCCTGTGCATATGTGAAACGTAAACAAACTGAAACGATAAAACTATACTTCCCCAAATGGCCGTTCCCGTGGGCCGGTGTTCTGCGGAATCCGGAAATTACTATCCTAGTTTGTTCCCGTGAACTGCACTTCAATGTTATTCTTTGTATAACGGTAACTCGTCTCTCAATGCTCGTCGCGCTATCCGCAGCCGGTTCTTGACTCAATAAAGCAACGCGACGGGTCCTATAATACTTGTGCACATACAAACGAGACTTAAAACAGACAAACAAACATTAATACATATAAGTTAACGTGTGTGTATATCTGACTGTATTGGATCGCTGTTCGTTTAGTCGACCAGCATCTGCTGCGACAAGGCATTTATCCCTTGATATATAACTACACATCGTTATTAAAATCATAACGACCGAACCTGACTTCGAAATTTACCAGCGATATATTAGATTATATATACCTTTTAATCATACTCTCGGCCTCTTAACCCGCGACTAACGTCCTGTTTAATGTACTTTCCGCGACTGATGTCCCGTTTAATGTACATTTACGTACTCCCGGGACATCGCGTAATCATGTACTAACTAGGACATCGCGTGATCATCTTCCCGCTATCTGTATTGATCAATTGGTTAATTTAATCCAAAATACATCGTTTTCAGGAATGGAAAAGATTGTGAGCTTAGTTTGAGGTTGAAACAATGAATATTATGACGCTACTCTGGTAATTTCTAATTATGATTCTATCAGCTTCTCGGTCCTACTTCCCGCCTCTTTGCAAAGGAATCACAGAACGTTTTTTAACAGAGTAGCGTTTTCAAGGATATCACATCTAATAAGCCCACGTTTCTTGCCTTGTTGCCTATTTTTTAGTCTGAATTAGACTTGGGGTAGCAATCCAACAACCTGTATTGTGTGCCTTAACTTTTGGTCGGCTCCGACTCGACCTGGAATAGCACTTCAACCTTTGTGCCTAAACTTTTGGGAATAGCACTATAACCCATCCTCTCAGAACCGCCTGATAAAGGACCCAGGTGCACGCGCGCCCTGGTAACGATTCTCAATACAGATCAGATATATTAATGCACATTATTCCTACTCAGCCATGATCTCAATATTTGACAACATTCTGTAATATTCACCTGGCACAGAGAAAAGCGGGAAGGTTTCAATTCCTTTCCATACATTTTGTCGACCATCCTATTATACTCACTTTTCTCTGTATAGTTGAATGATACAGCACGCCGGGAGGACGCAAAAAGTCTGTCACAAGTTCGTAGACGCCAATTGTGGGATATTTGTGGATATCCTGATGAAGAATGTCTCAGTCAACCAAGGCTTGGATAATAACAAGGTTTATTAACCAAACAGATAGAATACATAGAGAGAATGGCTGAGGCTCTCGCCCCAGGTGATCAGCTGAAATTACCCAGGTAAGAAGCCTTGATTGTGGTCGGGAAGAGCCCTTTATAGTTCAACAAAGGGGGTGTGTGGTCCCATTTGATAGGTCAGATGGGGGGGAGGGGGTACAGGTTTGGGGGACACAGGGGAGGGGGGTGTCTTATTCCACAGAGAGGGGGGGGGGCACAGGTAAAGGGAACACAGGGGAGGGGGATATATTTACATGAGGATATATTATACCACAGCACCCACTGCACACAAGAAGAGGTGGAAACCGAGCTACACTTCTTAACAACCTGCCCACTATACCAAGACATCAGAGACATAATTACTTCCCACAAAAAATTGCAAACACCCAAAGAGACTTTGAAAACATGGCAAATAACTCAAAACTCTCATACTGGGAGAAATACAACAATGTGCAAACACAGCAGCAAGATTTGTGAGAAAGAAAAGGACATCCAACAGAATACAACCACCATAAAGACTGTCAATCACACATATATTCCTGCATTATCAGCACCGTACTGAGCTCTGTTGGATTGTTTTGTTTGTTTTAAGACTGGCTTTGGCAATGTTAAAGTATGTTTCCCATGTCATTAAAGCCCCCTTGAGTTGAATTGCGAGAGAGAGAGAGAGAGAGAGAGAGAGAGAGAGAGAGAGAGAGAGAGAGAGAGAGAGAGAGAGAGTGAGAGATACAGAGAGGCAGAGAGAAAGAGATAGAGACCGAGAGAAAAAGAGAGAGTGACAGAGACAGGGAGAGAAAGAAAAAGAGAAAGCCATAGAGAAAGAGAGACAGACAGGCAGACAGAAAAAAAAGTGAGTGAGAGAAAGAAAGACAGAGAGACAGAGAGAAAGACAGAGGGAGAGAGAGCAAGAGAGAAAAGAGAGAGGGAGAGCATAGATACAGAATGTGAGGTGATGTGAGATATTTGGGTGGGTAGGGAGATAGAGGGAGCCGCAGAGAGAGAGAGTAAACGAGAGAGAGAGTGTGAGAGAGAGTAAGAGAGAGAGATAGAGAGAGATAATAAGAGAGAGAGAGAGAGAGAGAGATCTAGGGACATCTATGGACCAGGGGAGAGTGAGAGAGTCGGCACAGTGAGTCCATTAGACCTGGGCTGGTAATGGTATGTTAACGGGGAGGCAGGGAGACAAGGCATAATCATGATAAATACATTAAAGAGGACATTATTTGCCTGCAAACACAGAGAGAAAGTTAAGTGGATTATCCGCCCCCCCCCCCCCCTCGCTATCCGTCTTCCTCATGAGCCTGCGTCTCCCCGACGTCTTCCTCGCGAGCCTGCCCCCCCTGACGCGTCCGCAGAGAAGACGCATTAACCCTTTCACTACCACACTACAGAAGGTTAACCCTTTACTATCACACTACAGGTCATCACTGTAGTGTGATAGTAAAGGGTTAACCTTCTGCAGTGTGGTAGTGAAAGGGTTAACCCGCTGTCGTGTGGCAGTGAAAAGGGTTAACCTTCCGGATTGTCGCAGTGAAAGGGTTCAACCGTTTGGTAGTGTGGCAGTGAAAGGGTTAAGTCAAGGATTTTTTTTTTAACTACCCTGCAGTTGCACGGATATGATTAGATCATGGAGATGAATAGATCAGCGTTGGCGGAGAAGATGGGCACATCATAAACACGCAAGGCCAGCGCAGGTTCTGTTCTGTTCACAATACATTATACAGCACTGACTGTGATAATGTAATGCGAGTTCATTTGCCAAAAAAGAAAAAACGATAAACGCCATCCTTGGAAAAGAGATTAACTGACTGTCGTGAGTTACTGCAAAGATTATACTGCACCTTGTGTATACTGTTTACTTTTATTGCCTATATTTATTGTAACGTATAATATAACCGATAGGGCATACAGACCCTCATCTGCACCTTTGATTACACCGTTTATTTCCCCCATATTTTTATATTCAGATCACATTTTATTGCCTATATTTATGTTTTCCAACTATTACCCTGCCCATACCTGTACCTCCCCTCCCCCCTCCCCCATGCTGCCACCTGCATTTCTTGTCTGTGTTTGTGTTTAATAAAAGACCTGTGTTTCAGTTATTATGTGTTTGTGTTTAATAAAATACCTGTGTTTCAGTTATTATGTGTTTGTGTTTA
>NW_028173565.1:82753-105253 GCF_963971535.1 Notolepis coatsorum
TATGTCACGGTGGACAAAAAAAAGTAAACGCTCGTAGGGATCGGTGGCAGACGAAGACGAAGGGACTATAACCCGGACGCACTCTCCCAGGGGGGGGGGCATGTCCCTCGAGATGTCCTCCTCCTTGCGTGTGTGTGTGTATAAACGGCATGTGTGTTTTATGTCACAGTGAACAAAACAAAAAGTCAACGGTCGTAGGGATCGGTGTGACCGCTGACTGGGCTGACGAAGACGAAGACGAAGGGGCTAACCCGGGCGCACTCTCCCAGGGAAACAGAAAGCATCTACTGATAGATATACCAGGTCTGTAGTCAGAGGGGACTGTGTCGTCCCAAACAGGAGGTCTGATTTTAGTCAGACAGCCTTTTCCGTGAGAGCAGACCACACCTGGAACAGTCTGCCAACACGGCTCAGGGAGTATCAAAGTTACATTTCATTTAAAACTAACTTAAAATCATGGTTGAGAGATAGTCAAGTGTGCGACC
This sequence comes from Notolepis coatsorum, assembly GCF_963971535.1. Taxonomy (NCBI): domain Eukaryota; kingdom Metazoa; phylum Chordata; class Actinopteri; order Aulopiformes; family Paralepididae; genus Notolepis; species Notolepis coatsorum. The sequence goes on from NW_028173565.1 coordinate 83,239, forward strand.
ATTTTAACTGAGGGGTTGTATTTTAATGTATTTATTTGTATGTATTTTAGGGTATTGTAACCTATACTGATTCCTACTGTGTTTTAATTATTGTACTATGTTTTTTAACTGAGGGGTTGTATTTTAATGTATTTATTTGTATGTATTTTAGTGTATTGTAACCTATACTGATTCCTACTGTGTTTTAATTATCGTACTATGTTTTAATTATTGTTGTGCTCATGTCACCTGCCCCAGAGACTACAGTTGAAAATTTGCCAACTTGGCTAAACTGGCATATTTACAGTCAAATGTTCCTTAATATGCACTGTCTCTGTATTTTAAACCAATAAATACAAATACAAAAAATAGAGGTCATGGCCCCCCTCGAGATGTCCTCCTTCTCTCCCCAGTGTGGGATGGGGACGAGGAACAGTCCCGGAAAAATCCACATGAGAGGACATACCCACCGAGGCGTCCTCCTCTTCCTCACTCCTATATATCACCACTCCATCAAGCTTCCATCGGGTTCACACACTTACGCCATGGGGGCGTGTTATTCTTTCACCGAGCGTATATATCGTATGGTTATCGAGGCCCGCTGCCACGGCTCTACGACATACGAGACTCTGCCCGAACTCAACGAGTTTGCATACGAACCACACGGCTTCGCCGCGGACCTAGTGTTACCATCGGTGAATGGAAAAAAAGCCATCCCTCTCAGGACGAGACAATGCGCCCCACTCTCAAAGCCTCAACGAGTTAACCATCTTCAACACCGACCTGCTGAGAATCCACAACCAGTTGTTTGCCATCCAGCAAACCCAACTAGAGATGACCAACAGGCTGCATGAACTTTCTACATGAACTAGTTCAGTTTCACAGTTCACACATTTTTAAATGAACTAGTTCAGTTCATAGTTCAAAATGAAAAAATTTGAACTAAAGTTCATCGTTTCAAAAATGAACTAATTTATAGTTTATAGTTCTTTTTTCAATACGTCGCTGCGAGCTATTATTTTTCAAATGTATTGCCACAACCCATAATAGAACCACAGAATACTGGCATTTCCATAACGCTTTGCTGCCGCCCATTGTAATGGGAAATATATTCCACGTCACCATTCAGTCCACACTAGTAGCAGCTGCAGCTTTCATCTCTACAGTATATTTTCAAAAAACATGAGGAAAAACGTGCTGCTTGAATGGTCTTTATTAAGTATAATCTAAATATACTTAAAGTACCAAAAGTGAAAGGAGTCATTGGGCAAATATAAACATGTGCCGACATAACTCTGTACTAACACAACACGAGGTATAGGAACCAGGCTGAGGTATGAAACTAAGGTTGTACCTCAAAGTTCAATATTCAAAGTGCAAAACATTTACTGACTTTAACTAAAACTCTTTTAAATGCTCATATTGTACGCCGACGTCATAGAGTCTGACTCTGAGCGAGTGCAGCGCCTTCTGAAAGTGCGAGTGCTGCTGCTCTACTACCAGTCTCCCCGAAGCCCCGCCCAGAGCGGTTGCCAGATTGTGTGGTTTTCAGCATTATTTTAAAGCCTGTTTACGGTGTGTTTTAACTGGGTTTTCGGCTGAAAGGCATATGAAATCTGGCACACGCATTTGAACGCCGTTATACAGCGCTGAGAATGAACGCGTTCTCGATTACGTTCATCTAGGGGGGAAAACATCCGTTCAGTTCCCGTTCGCCCAAAATACGAACGCGTTCACGAACGAAGGCGTTCAGGTATTTTATTTATTTCATTCGTTTATTTGGACGGGACAATGCAAAATTAATGAACACTCTGGAGTGTAAAAATTGCCGGATTTAGCACGAGGCTAATTTCCATCCGTTGTCCCCAAACATAAAAACAGGACTCATAGAAACAGTAAGAAATGTACAAATACATAAAATACAGTAAAACAAATTACAAATACATAACAGCATGTCACATGTGTTCACATGACTGGTTGGACTTCAGCCATTTTTTTAGTTGCCCTCTAAAAGAAGCAAGGGTGGGGCTTTCCCTTATGGAAATGGGGAGACTGTTCCATGTTTGACTGCCTTTTATGGACAGGACGTTTTGGCCAAACGTGGTCAGTCTACGTTGGACCATGCAGTCACCTCTGGTGTCTGACCTGGTGCAGAGTCCAGTGTTTCTTTTTTTGTAGATGAATTCCTGTACAGGAGGGGGAGCTAGTCCATGTAGGCATTTGTAGATGAAACAAGCGCTTTTTAAGACTTTGAAACTTTCAAAGCTCAAAAAGCTATGTTGTTTCAGAATATTGCAATGATGGTATGCCAATGGTTTCCTGGCAAATACATTGATGGCTCTATGATAAAGCTGTTCGATGTGTTTCATGACAGTGACACCAGCAAATGACCAGTTTGTGAAGCACTATTCAATATGTGAGAATATCATGCAATGAAGATACGTTTTTGCAGCATCAACTGTTAATAAAAGGCTGTATTTGTCTAAAATTAACTAAATTAAAATGAATTGTGTGTGTTTCACTTTTTTGACATGTTTCTTAAAGGATAGGTTAGAGTCCAAGATGATGCCGAGGTACTTGAAATGGGAAACCAATTCCAGTTCCTCCCTACCAGTACATCACCGCCCACGCACTGTAATAACTCCCCTGGGTTCTGATGACGTGGTGCACACTGCTCTTTCTGCGTTAAAGGGATATTTCGCTTCGGTAGAACTTGGAGAGAGTTTCAGCTGCCTTACCTCTACGTGACGTCATCTACGAGTAAGCTAGTGGGGTGCGGCAGTGGCTCGGGGGAGGTAGAGCGGTCGTCTGGTAATCCAGAAGGTTCCCGGTTCGATTCCCGCTCCTCCAGCGTGTGTCGAAGTGTCCGATGAGCAGGTTGGCACCTTACATGGTAAAGGGTGCATTTATATAGCGTTTTTATCCAAAGCGCTTTACAATTTGTTCCTCACATTTTACCCATTCACTCACACATTCACACAACGACAGCAGAGGCAACTATGCAAGGTTTGCCGACCTGCTCAAGGACACATCGACACACTGCCGCCTGGGAGGAGCGGGAATCGAACCGGGAACCTCCGGATTGCCAGACGACCGCTCTATACCTCCTGAGCCACTGTTGCATGGTTGCCTCTGCCGTCGGTGTGGTGAGTGTGTGAGTGAATGGGTGAATTGCAAAGCACTTTGGATAAAATCTGTCATATAAATGCTTATCGTGTGCCACTGTTGTCCCTGTCGTCTGGTGTTGAACACCGTCCTTCCTCCACGCAGGTGTCAGGCTCCTCCTCATCGTTCACTTCCCTTCATTTTGAGGACCTATCGTCTAAATATCCAACATCTGTGAAGTATAAACAAACTACCGCCGTGCAGATTTCAATAAAACCGGATTATTCTGAGTCAAAAGGCATGCGATTTATTTCCTTTGAAACAAATTAAACAGGTCAAATAATAAAAATCTGGTCAGTTTGTTGTGGGTTTGAGTGTGGCGCCGTGTGTCTTTGACCTGCGTGGAATGTTCGGGGGGAGTGGTTACCATGGTTACGCACTGCCGCCTCGCCGGAGGAAGGATTCTGTGAGAAGTTGGCAGTTGGTCGAACTACACCTCCGGTGAGAAATAGAGCCTTTTTACTGATCATTTGGAAAATGACAACATTAGCGAAAAGAAATAAAACAAGTACCTTTGACTAAGAAAGATATAATACGCAAAATGATGTTGCTGTATAGTTTCTTTATACTGCGGACGTATTATATTTAGACTTTGTCCTCAAAATTAATCAGCATCCGGACTTTTGAAAGCGTCTTACATAAGACTGCGGATTGTACAAATCCAAAAGAGAGGGATTTTCCTCTCGCTAACAAAACAGACTCCCCCATTATAGCGTGATCAGCCCGAGGAATCTGACATCCCACATTAACAACATCCCACATCTCTCAACGAGACGCCATTAGAGATTTAAAAACATTCCACGCTGAACTGTGGAGGTTAAGGACGCTGAACCGAGTGAGGCACTGTCTGTCGGAGGAGGAGGAAGGTCCTCCAGGTCCTGTCACCGGACCATCAGAGTGATGAGTGACAGAGAGAGAAACTGTGTGTGTGTGTGTGCGTGTGCGTGTGCGTGTGCGTGTGTGTGTGTGTGTGTGTGTGTGTGTGTGTGTGTGTGTGTGTGTGTGTGTGTGGTGTGTGTGTGTGTGTGTGAGAGAGAGAGACAGAGAGAGAGACAGAGATACACAGAGGGAGAGGGAGAGATAGAGACAGAGAGAGAGATACACAGAGGGAGAGACAGGGAGAGACAGAGAGAGACACACAGAGGGAGAGAGAGAGAGACAGAGAGAGACACACAGAGGGAGAGAGAGAGAGACAGAGAGAGACACACAGAGGGAGAGACAGAGAGAGATACACAGAGGGAGAGACAGAGAGAGACAGAGAGAGATACACAGAGAGAGAGACAGATAGAGACAGAGAGAGACACACAGAGGGAGAGAGAGAGAGACAGAGAGAGATACACAGAGAGAAACAGAGAGACAGAGAGAGAGATACACAGAGGGAGAGACAGAGAGAGATACACAGAGAGAGACAGATAGAGACAGAGAGAGATACACAGAGAGAAACAGAGAGACAGAGAGAGAGATACACAGAGGGAGAGACAGAGAGACGGAGAGAGATACACAGAGAGAGACAGATAGAGAGAGAGAGAGAGAGAGAGATACACAGAGAGAGAAACAGAGAGACAGAGAGAGATATACACATAGGGAGAAACAGAGAGACAGAGAGAGAGATACACAGAGGGAGAGACAGAGAGAGACAGAGAGAGAATACACAGAGAGAGACAGATAGAGACAGAGAGAGACACACAGAGGGAGAGAGAGAGAGACAGAGAGAGATACACAGAGAGAAACAGAGAGACAGAGAGAGAGATACACAGAGGAGAGACAGAGAGAGATACACAGAGAGAGACAGATAGAGACAGAGAGAGATACACAGAGAGAAACAGAGAGACAGAGAGAGAGATACACAGAGGGAGAGACAGAGAGACGGAGAGATACACAGAGAGAGACAGATAGAGAGAGAGAGAGAGAGAGAGATACACAGAGAGAGAAACAGAGAGACAGAGAGAGATATACCCTAATATAGACCCTAATCATTCAAATTCAAAAGCGAGCCATAAAATTTTACACACACCTCCAATCAAGTGACCCCCACTCCTACCACTACAAAGCCCTTCAGAGCCAAGAGATGAACCCAGATAAGAGTCCCCTCTGCCAGCTAGTCAGAAATCTCTGCCCACAAATGCCTCAGGACAGATACCAAAAAATCTGGCCCAACCAAATAACCTCAAAACAAAAAGAAAACTATATAGAATATTGGAACAAATCAACCAAATCTCAAAGTAAATTAGAATTCTATTTGACCCTAAACAGAGAGTACACGGTGGCAGAATACCTGACTACTGTGAATGATATAAAATTAAGAAAGACATTGACACGGTACAGACTGAGTGGACATAGTCTAGCCATAGAAACAGGCCGTCACAGGCAGAACTGGCTGCCCAGAGAGGCCAGGCTGTGTTCACTTTGTCATCAGGGGGATGTTGAGACAGAACCTCACTTCCTACTATACTGTGAAAAATACAAGGATTTAAGAGAAGTTTTCTTTTATAAAATAAATAAAATTGATCCACAGTTTATCCATCTCCCTGATAATCAAAAGCTGTTATATATATGTGGGGAGAAAAGTCAGTGTACAGTATTAGCTGCAAAATATGTAGATGGTTGTCATACAATAAGAGAACAAGCCCTGTAAATACATGTATCTGGGTGGCTACATCTGTAAAATGACTACCCGATGGAATGTTTATTTTGTAATTTAATATGTTTCTGTTGATTGTTTTACTTATTGCTAATATTATGGTATGTTTTATTGCTTAATAATATATATGTTATTGTTTGTATGTTGGACTTGCTTTGGCAATAAGTATGTTGATATTTCATGCCAATAAAGCCTATTTGAATTGAATTGAATTGAATTGATATACACATAGGGAGAAACAGAGAGACAGAGAGAGATATACACAGAGGGAGAGACAGAGAGACAGAGAGAGATACACAGAGAGAGACAGAGAGACAGAGAGAGATACACAGAGGGAGAGACAGAGAGAGACAGAGAGAGTACACACATAGGGAGAAACAGAGAGACAGAGAGAGAGATACACAGAGGGAGAGACAGAGAGAGACAGAGAGAGAGAGAGAGAGAGAGAGAGAGAGAGAGAGAGAGAGAGAGAGAGAGAGAGAGAGAGAGAGAGAGAGAGAGAGATACAGAGTAGGGGCGGGACAGCGACACTCAGATCTATTTTTAATGCCTCTGACTCTGGATCAGCAAATGGAATAATTACCACCTCATGAATAATGCAGGAGGACTTCTTTTAATTAGCCACAGCAGCAGTCACGGGAGATGGGACACACACACACACACACACACACACACACACACACACACACACACACACACACACACCACACACACACACACCTACACGCACACACAGGATGGTGTCCACAGACAGGTATGCTACTGTACCTGCCTGCACAGAGGGAGAGAAAGAGAGACAGAGAGAGACACACAGAGGGAGAGAGAGAGAGACAGAGAGAGACACACAGAGGGAGAGACAGAGAGAGATACACAGAGGGAGAGACAGAGAGAGACAGAGAGAGATACACAGAGAGAGACAGATAGAGACAGAGAGAGACACACAGAGGGAGAGAGAGATAGAGGGCGAGTGAGAGAGAGAGACAGAGAGCGAGGGAGGGAGAGAGACAGAGAGAGAGAGACAGAGGAGAGATAGAGAGACTCAATTGAGACTCTGCATGCAGAATTTTGCAAATCCATTCTCCGATACCCAACGGAAAACACCAAATAATGCATGCAGAGCAGAACTAGGAAGATACCCACTAATCATCAAAATCCAAAAAAGAGCATTTAAATTCCACAATCACCTAAAAGAAAGTGACCCAGACACACTCCAGAACAAAGCCCTCACCTACAGAGAGACCCTAGAGAGATGCCCACTCAGCCAGATGGTTCTGGGACTCTGCTCACAAACACAAGCAGAGCCACCAGACAGAAACCACACTAGACTAAACCAAATTATAAGAAAACAAAAAGAAAACCATCTGACACATTGGAAAGAATCAACCCAAAACCAGAGCCAATTGGAATGCTATTTGGCCCTAAACAGAGAGTACACAGTGGCAGAATACCTGAGCACTGTGACTGATCCAAAACTAAGAAGATCCTTGACTAGGTACAGACTCAGCGAGCACAGCTTAGCCATCGAGAAAGGCCGCCATAGGCAGACCTGGCTCCCAAGAGAAGACAGACTGTGCACCCACTGCACACAAGAAGAGGTGGAAACCGAGCTACACAGAGAGAGAGAGATACAGAGAGACAGAGAGAGAGAGCGACAGAGAGACAGAGAGAGAGAGCGACAGAGAGAGAGAGAGAGAGAGAGAGAGAGAGAGAGATACAGAGAGACAGAGAGAGAGAGACAGAGAAAGAGAGAGATAGAAAGAAAGAGAAAGAGAGAGAGTGCGTGCGTGAAAGGGAGAGATCCCCGGCGTTGAGAAGAAGTAATTAATCAAAGCAAGAGCCCATCTATAATTCAGCTCGAGTTATTTCATTAATTAACAGTGTTTGGGTGTCTATGAGACATCTTCATTATCAAGCCAGAACACAGTCAGATGAGCCCTCATCAACCTGCCTCGATGACTTCGTTTCATCTCTATGGAGATTGAGACAGTCAGTCAGACGCAACCCGCCCCCCCGCCCCCCCGCCCCCCGCCCCCTCGACACATCAGACCCGGCAGGAAGTTGGATCAGAATTGGGACGGCGGCGCATCGAGACACCCCAGACAGGAAGCTATTGAGTTCTTATTTGGCAAACTCTCTGCTCCTCTCATCTTCGGAGTCTTTAATTTGTGAGCTAATTTGTGTCTGGCATCAGACAGCCGTGGTGCGGAGGGGGATATTGGATGTAATCTGTCGTCTCTCGCTCCCTCTTCGTTTGCTGATTGGACTTTAATTGGCAATCAGGAGGCAGGATCCTGGGTTTGGGGGCCGGGGGGCGGAGCCAGAGGAGGAGGAGGAGGAGGAGGAGGAGGAGGGAGGAGGAAGGAAGGAGGAGGAGGAGGAGGAGGTGGAGGTGGAGGAGGAGGAGGAGGAGGAGGGATGAGGAGGAGGAGGAGGAGGGAGGAGGAGGAAGGAGGAGGAGGAAGGAGGAGGAGGAGGGAGGAGGAGGAGGAGGAGGAATGAAGGAGGAGGCAGAGGAGGAAGGAGGAGGAGGAGGAGGAGGGAGGAGGAGGAGGAAGGAGGATGAAGGAGGAGGCAGAGGAGGAGGCAGAGGAGGAAGGAGGAGGAGGAGGAGGCGGAGGAGGAAGTAAACACACACTAGTAAACACACACACACAAGTAAACACACACGCACACACACGCACACACACAAGTAACACACACACACACACACAAGTAAACACACACATACACAAGTAAACACACACACAAACAAGTAAACACACAAGTAAACACACACACATACACAAGTAACACACACACACACACACACAAGTAAACACACACATACACAAGTAAACACACACACACACACACACACACACACACACACACACACACACACACAGTGTCAGACCCCCCAGAAGACGATGCAGTTCCTTCACTGCCTTCAGTCTGTGCTCCTTATTCTGCCACGCAGGAAGACTGGAACTCTGACTAGAAATGGCTTTAAATAGAAGGGTGAGAATAGTCGCACGGCAGCTATTGGGCTATTTACTAGTGTACACAGACTCTCCTACGCAGAGAGCTGGAGAGACCTGGAAGTCGTCTCTGCAAATAGTGTTGGATACAGACACCTGGCTGCTTTCCCTCCTCCTCTCCCTGGCTGCTCTGTCATACATCATACATGAACATATTTGAAGAGGATATGCTTATTTGAATCTAATGTAAATGGCTGCTTTGGCTGCTTTTCTTTTATATAGCGCTTTTATCCAAAGCGCTTTACAATTTGTTACTCACATTTTACCCATTCACTCACACATTCACACACCGACGGCGGAGGCAACCATGCAAGGTGCCAACCTGCTCATCGGGAGCAATTAGGGGTTAAGTGTCTTGCTCAAGGACACATCGACACGCTGCCCGGGAGGACCGGGAATCGAACCGGGAACCTCGGGATTGCCAGACGACTGCTCTACCTCCCGAGCGCCTGTCGCTCGGGAGGTTAAACCTCAAGTCTCAGAGCAAAGAAAAACAAGGGAAAATCCAATCTAAAGTTTGGCTGCATTTTTAACACCTTGGCAGTCAGGTACTACAGTAGGTGTCACAAACTGCCTTTTTGTAAACAAAGTTTTTTACTATTTAGAGATCCTATAACTGTAACTGTAACAACACTCTGCTAACTTAGGGACGTCCCCGTCAGATCGGTGCGACCGGTATTGATCACAGCCTTTTTCCCCGTCCTTTTTCCTCAGATTTTCTCCCATCCCAATGTTAGTCGTTATGCCAATTCCCAATCCCCTTCCTGGTCGCTGCGCACTTACCCCCCACAGTCGGTCTGGGAGAGTGGAGGCTATCACGTGCTTCCTCCGACACACGTCTAGCCAATCAACCGCTTCTTTTCACCTGGCAGCGCGGACTCTCACTGAGAGGGTGTAACGTGTGGAAGGATCACACTACCCCCCCTTAGATCCTATCCGCGCTGAGCAGGCGCCCCAGACCGAACTGTAGGAGTCGCTGTTTACAACGACCCGGACCCACCCCGCCAGCTTTCCCACCCTCTAATACTGCCAATTGTATTAGTGTGAACGGCCAGCCAAGCTGGTGACAACGCCGGAGCTGTGAACTGGATTCGAACAGGCGAATCCAGCTTCTCCGGCGTTGGTGACGAACGCAATCTCCGCTACGCCACCTGACCGCCCTGATCACGGCATGTTTTAAATGATCGGCATGGGATGCATTAAGCCTGATTGAAGCCAGATCCCTTTTTTTTTTTTTAAAACATCAATGAAAAAAGCCATTAAGGGAAAGCTGTGATGCAGGCTATTATTTTCTTGATGCATTGAGGTATTAAATTACTATTATTGGACTGTAAAGCATAATCCTGCCTGCATTGGACTGGTTTTTTACTAACTTTAATATACTGCACACAGCCATAGTATCTAGGGACTCAGTATCAGACACTCAATATTAAATGACTCAGATCGGGATTGGGGGTAAAAAAAAATTGCGTGACGAACCCCTATCGTTATCACCAAGTGAGACCAACCCTATCTTATCACCTAGTGAGACCAACCCTATCGTTATCACCAAGTGAGACCAACCCTATCTTATCACCTAGTGAGACCAACCCTATCGTTATCACCAAGTGAGACCAACCCTATCTTATCACCTAGTGAGACCAACCCTATCTTATCACCTAGTGAGACCAACCCTATCTTATCACCTAGTGAGACCAACCCTATCTTATCACCTAGTGAGACCAACCCTATCTTATCACCTAGTGAGACCAACCCTATCTTATCACCTAGTGAGACCAACCCTATCTTATCACCTAGTGAGACCAACCCTATCTTATCACCTAGTGAGACCAACCCTATCTTATCACCTAGTGAGACCAACCCTATCTTATCACCTAGTGAGACCAACCCTATATAACCACCTAGTGAGACCAACCCTATCTTATCACCTAGTGAGACCAACCCTATCTTATCACCTAGTGAGACCAACCCTATCTTATCACCTAGTGAGACCAACCCTATCTTACCACCTAGTGAGACCAACCCTATCTTATCACCTAGTGAGACCAACCCTATCTATCACCTAGTGAGACCAACCCTATCTTATCACCTAGTGAGACCAACCCTATCTTATCACCTAGTGAGACCAACCCTATCTTATCACCTAGTGAGACCAACCCTATCTTATCACCTAGTGAGACCAACCCTATCTAACCACCTAGTGAGACCAACCCTATCTTATCACCTAGTGAGACCAACCCTATCTAACCACCTAGTGAGACCAACCCTATCTTATCACCAAGTGAGACCAACCCTATCTTATCACCAAGTGAGACCAACCCTATCTAACCACCTAGTGCAGGGGTCGGCAACCTGCGGCCTCGAGGCCGCATGCGGCTCTTTAGCCAATCAGCTGGCCACCAAAAAAAAGAAAAAAAATGCACTTTTTTCAAAGTGGACTACTTTCTATTTTTATAAATGTTCCACAAATAAGGGAAGGACTCAAATATACCTGAATAGTTCAGGGTTTTATTTCAAAGTCGGTCTACAGACACCAGTGTTTTGTCTCCTCTTCTGTGTTTTATTAAAAAATAGGTCTACACAGCCAGTATTTTTTCTCCTCTTCATAAGAGTTTGAGGTTTTCCTTTGTTATAACAGGTAAAAACAGCAATTAAAAAGTCAAACATTTCCTTTTTGTTGCTTTATAATCCCATAAATGCAACAAACTGTGTGCTATAAGTATAAAGTATAATAAATTCGCAATTACTTTGGGTATGCAATTGTCAGGCGTTTTATGCTAAATGTGGGGTATGCTTGGGGATATATAAAACGTTATACACTGTGTTATCTTCATTTTAAGGGTAATAGGTTGTGCGGCTCCCTGAGCATTTTATTTTGTGGGACGGGGGAAAAGTGGCTCTTTTGATAGTAAAGGTTGCTGACCCCTGACCTAGTGAGACCAACCTACTGAACACCAGACCACTGAACACCTATAGTCAGTGAAATGACTCCAGCTGTTGATATTTCAGCAGCTTGGCTAAAACAGCGACGTCAGGGATGTTGCCAGAAACGCATTAGAGATGACATTGTTTAATCATTACAACGACTGCTGGGTCTGACAGCGGGAACGCTTCTGCATTATAGACAAGAACATATAGATGCGATGCCCTTTGATATCAAACAGGGTCGTGACATCCGTACAGCGGCGGCTACATTGGTTTGTCCCATACGGTGCCTCCGCTATTGACTGCAGAATTATCTGTGATAAGGAGGGGAGAGGAGAGGAGAGAAGAGGAGAGAAGATAGGGAAAATAGAGGAGAGAGTGAGAGGAGAGGAGAGGAGAGGAGAGGAGAGGAGATAGGGAAAATAGAGAAGAGAGTGAGAGGAGAGGAGAGGAGAGGAGAGGAGAGGAGAGGAGATAGGGAAAATAGAGGAGAGAGTGAGAGGAGAGGAGAGGAGAGGAGATAGGGAAAATAGAGAAGAGAGTGAGAAGAGAGGAGAGGAGATAGGGAAAATAGAGAAGGGGAGGGAGAGGAGAGGAGAGGAGATAGGGAAAATAGAGAAGAGAGTGAGAGGAGAGGAGAGGAGATAGGGAAAATAGAGAAGAGAGGGAGAGAGAGGAGAGGAGAGGAGAGGAGAGGAGAGGAGAGGAGAGGAGAAGAGAGGAGAGGAGTAGGGAAAATAGAGAAGAGAGAAGAGAAGAGAAGAGAAGAGAAGAGAAGACAAGAGAAGAGAAGAGACGAGAAGAGAGGAGAAGACACGAGAAGAGAAGAGAAGAGAAGAGAAGAGAAAAGAAGAGAAGAGAAGAGAAGAGAAGAGAAGAGAAGAGAAGAGAAGAGAAGAGAGGAGAAGACACGAGAAGAGAAGATAGAGAAGAGAAGAGGAGAGAGAGAAGAGAGGAGAAGATACGAGAAGAGAAGAGAAGAGAAGAGAAGAGAAGAGAAGAGATGAGATGAAAGGAGAAAAGAAGAGAGGAAATATAATAGAGGAGTGAGGGGAAAGAAGAGTAGAGTAGAGAGGAAAAGAAAAGAAAGGAGAAGAGAATAGGAGAAGAGAAGACCATAGAAGAGAAGAGAAGAGAAGACAAGACAACAGAAGAGAAGAGAAGAGAAGAGAAGAGAAGAGAAGAGAAGAGAAGAGAAGAGAAGAGAAGAGAAGAGGAGAGGAGAGGAGAGGAGAAGAGAAGAGAAGAGAAGAGAAGAGAAGAGAAGAGAAGAGAAGAGAAGAGAAGAGAAGAGAAGAGAAGAGAGGAGAGGAGAGGAGAGGAGAGGAGAGGAGAGGAGAGGAGAGGAGAGGAGAGGAGAGGAGAGGAGAGGAGAGGAGAGGAGAGGAGAGGAGAAGAGAAGAGAAGAGATGAAAGGAGAAGAGAGGAAATCTAATAGAAGAGTGAGGGGAAAGAAGAGAAGAGAGTTGAGGAGAGGAAAGAGAATAGATGAGTGAGATGAAAGAAGAGTAGAGTAGAGAAGAAAATAAAAGAGAAGAGAAGAAAAGAGGAGAAGAGAAGAGCATAGAAGAGCATAGAAGAGAAGAGAAGAGAAGAGAAGAGAAGAGAAGAGAAGAGAGAGAGAAGAGAAGAGAAGAGAAGAGAAGAGAAGAAAAGAGGTGAAGAGAAGAGGCATTGTTCTGTTGTTTCAGCACCATGGACAGCGCTGTTGTCGCTGCTGAGTGCATAGAGGAAACACTGGAGAGTAAACAGCTGTTTCTACACACCTCACTGATTTACTGAGTGATTGTCTATAAAAGGAAGGAACACAAACGTTGAAAGACTGCTCCTATTAGATTAGATTAGATTAAAATGTATTGTCATCATGCAGCACAAGTACAGTACAACAACACTTTTGCCTCCAACCAGAGTGCACATGTAACAGTAAAGTGGAATAGTAATATACAATGTACAGGTGATTAAACTGGGTATAAAATATATACATTAGTATTACTGAGTTATAGTACTAGATGTATGTACAGATTGTAGTATTAATATGTACAGTTATACAGGTATGAAGACACTATGGTAGTAAGTAGGGGTGTAACGGTACACAAAAGCCACGGTTCGGTAAGTACCTCGGTTTTGAAGTCATGGTTCGGTACGGGTTTTCGGTACAGTGGGGGGGAAGTTTGGCTTTCCATGTTCCACTCAGGGGTGATGTAGTGTGCAGTAACTAATTGTACTTGTAGGGCTGTCAACGAATATTCTATATTGAAATTAATAATCAACGAAGCACTCTGAGCATCTCATAAAGCCCCGGTTGGAAATACTTCAGATTTTGATTAACTTGTGGTGTGTGTGTGTGTGTGTGTGTGTGTGTGTGTGTGTGTGTGTGTGTGTGTGTGTGTGTGTGTGTGTGTGTGTGTGTGTGTGTGTGTGTGTGTGTGTGTGTGTGTGTGTGTGTGTGTGTGTGTGTGTGTGTGTGTGTGTTCGCCACACTATGAGGCTATGCTAAATTACAGGTAATCGCTCAGTGTTGTGTGTGTGTTGAACGAACACCCAGCCCTTTGCACAAATTATATTTTGGCAATGGGTGAACTTGGGAGTTTTGAATTAAATTCTGCATGCAAAAAAAAAGTTCTGCACGTGCGTTTGTTAGTGGTTAACGTACCGTTGCAATCATTCACACACGGTAAGAATATATATATATACACCCGGTCCCACCCGGTCCCACCCGGTGCTCCTTCACCAGGCCGTCGCTGGAGCCACTTTTCAGCATTTTGAAAAGAATCGTAACAGACGACGCGCTTCCTCTGCGTTATGAACACGTTTCTACTCGAGACGAGCCACGCGGTCGTCTGACGCAACAAGAGGCACTTCCCCCGGGCGGGCGCTCAACAATAACATGTCCGTAACCGACGCAGGACTTGAAAGGCGGCGCTCCTACGTAGGCTGCTAATCAAATAAACAGAGTTGCGCAACTTATTTACATAATCATTTTGCAGCGGAGAGACTCCAGTCGCTTTGATGTTTGTGGAACGGAGCCCAAATATGTACACATTATACATCACCGCGGCGCCGCGAGGGACACACTCACTCCTCACCAGACGTCCTCTGGAAGAAAACAACCTGACTGATAGGAGGCTACAGCGTCATTTGTTTACAGGAATTTACATCGCAGGCAAAGCGCTTTTTCGTGTCGGTGTTATTTCTGAGAGTGGCGAGAGGAAGTTGTCACAGTAGCAGCTGGCGTGGGAGCGCCCGGGTGTACTGACTGTGCACGGGCTGATTTCATCTAGATTCCATGTGTTGTCATCATGCAGCACAAGTACAATAATAATAATAATAATAGATTGGATTTTAAGAGAGAAGCGCCTTTCTCAGACTCAAGGACACTGTACAAGGAAAGGATGGAAAAATAAAAATGTTGATACAAAAAATAAAATAAAAGATAAAAAAAATTAAAAACTATGAATATCTGTGTATAGTAACAACAGGAAGAAACAAATAAGATAAAAGAGATAACGAAAAGGAAGCAAGGTGCTGTCCAATTGGATGAAGTGGTTGAAATTAACAAACAAAACAAACAACAAAACAAAACAACGGAATCTGTGGCTTAAAAGAGTCAGGGGTGGGCTACTTGGGAGCGGGGCCGTGTTGCGTGAAGGCAAGTGTGAACAGGTGGGTTTTTAGCTTGGTTTTGAAGAGGTTGATGGTGTCAGAGCCTCGGATGGAGGGGGAGAGGGAGTTCCACAGCCTGGGGGCAGCTACAGCGAAAGCTCGATCTCCCAGTGTGGAACGCCTGGTGCGGGGGATGGTGAGGAGGTCGGAGTTGGAGGAGCGGAGGCCTCGTGCTGGAGTGTAGGGGTGGAGTAGGTTGGTCAGGTAGGAAGGGGCCAACCCGTGCAGGGATTTGTAGGTGAGTACAGTACAGTACAACGAAAATAAGTTTGGCGTCCAACCAGAGTGCAAATGTAACAGTAAAGTGCAATAGTAATATACAATGTACAGGTGATTAAACTGGGTATGAAATATATACATTAGTACTACTGAGTAATGGAGCTAATTAGACGTGTGTACAGAGTTGTAGTATTAAATATGTACAGTGATACAGGTATGAAGACACTATGGTAGTAAGTAGGGGTGTAAAAGGTACACGTATCCGTACCGAACCGTTTCAATGTGTACCGTACCGAACCGAACGGCTGTGTAGTGTACCGAACGAATACAACGGTATGTTAACCACTAACGACCGCCCACCGGGGGCTGGTTTTTTCACAATCTAATATAATAATTATTATTATTTCTTCTTTTTTTACAAGTCAATTATTAATTTCAATATAGAATATTCGTTGACAGCCCTACAAGTACAATTAGTTACTGCACACTACATCACCCCTGAGTGGAACATGGAAAGCCAAACTTTCCCCCCACTGTACCGAAAACCTGCACCGAACCGTGACTTCAAAACCGAGGTACGTACCGAACCGTTACACCCCTAGTAGTAAGTCATACTGGCCAGCAGCGTAACTAGTAAGAGTAGGGAAGGGATATATAGATATAGTATCGAGAGATGGGTACAAAATTATTATATGCAGGAATGTACAGACAGATGTGGATATATATATATGGTAAGAATAAATATATATACAGTATATACTATCTATCTATCAATATGTTTTTTTACAGCATGTGGGGGAATGAACATAATGGTTGAGATCAAGTCATCACTTCATTGATAAATGTGGGTCTCTGAATCAGAAAAAATTAATAACGCACATCCTCCGTTTGTTGGTGCTGAGCCAAACTGTAAACACAGTAATACATAAGAACAAAGCGGGGCTCGCAACTCACTTGTAGTTCCAAGGTGATTTTAATAAACAAAACAGGCAGTACCGGTCTTCCTCAAGCATGAATCAGAACCCGCTGGTGCCTTCATCCCTGTTCCACCTCTTCACTCAACCATCTAACACACATCTGCTCCCCCAGCCTGCAGCTCCTCCATGTGGGACCAGTGGGAGGAGCTGAGAGGAGGGAGGGCCAGGGGGAGGAGCTGAGAGGAGGGAGGGCCAGGGGGAGGAGCTGAGAGGAGGGAGTGCCAGGGGGAGGAGCTGAGAGGAGGGAGGGCCAGGGGGAGGAGCTGAGAGGAGGGAGGGCCAGGGGGAGGAGCTGAGAGGAGGGAGGGCCAGGGGGAGGAGCTGAGAGGAGGGAGTGCCAGGGGGAGGGGCTGAGAGGAGGGAGGGCCAGGGGGAGGAGCTGAGAGGAGGGATGGTGCAGTGAGAGGGAGGGCCAGGGGGAGGAGCTGAGCGGAGGGAGGGCCAGGGGGAGGAGCTGAGAGGACGGATGGTGTAGTGAGAGGGAGGGCCAGGGGGAGGAGCTGAGAGGAGGGAGGGCCAGGGGGAGGAGCTGAGGATGGAGGGCCAGAGGGAGGAGCTGAGAGGAGGGATGGTGCAGTGAGAGGGAGGGCCAGGGGGAGGAGATGAGAGGAGGGAGGGCCAAGGGGAGGAGCTGAGAGGAGGGAGGGCCAGGGGGAGGAGAGAGGGGAGGGAGGGCCAAGGGGAGGAGCTGAGAGGAGGGAGGGCCAGGGGGAGGAGAGAGGGGAGGGAGGGCCAAGGGGAGGAGCTGAGAGGAGGGAGGGCCAGGGGGAGGAGATGAGAGGAGGGAGGGCCAAGGGGAGGAGCTGAGAGGAGGGAGGGCCAGGGGGAGGAGAGAGGGGAGGGAGGAGTGGAGGGAGTAAAGAGGGGAGGGAGGGGTGGACACTCTCTCTCTCTCTCCCTCTCTCTCTCTCGTCTTCATTCTCCCTGTTTTTGTTGTTGCCTTCTCTCAGGGGACAGAGGATGGCTCTGCTGTTGCATCATGTGTTCCTAACATAAGGATGGTGCTGTGTGTGTGTGTGTGTGTGTGTGTGTGTGTGTGTGTGTGTGTGTGTGTGTGTGTGTGTGTGTGTGTGTGTGTGTGTGTGTGTGTGTGTGTGTGTGTGTGTGTGTGTGTGTGTGTGTGTGTGTGTGTGTGAGTGTAATTGCTCCCGATGAGCAGGTTGGCACCTTGCATGGTTGCCTCCGCCGTCGGTGTGTGAATGTGTGAGTGAATGGGTAAAATGTGAGGAACAAAAGCGCTTTGGATAAAAGCGCTATATAAAAAAGCAGCCATTTACCATGAGTGTGTGTGTGTGTGTGCGTGTGTGTGTGAGTGAGTGCATGTGTGCACATGTATTTGAGTGTGTGTGCAGTATGTGTGTGTGTGTGTGTGTGTTCAGTATGAGTGTGTGTGTGTGTGTGTGCAGTATGTGTGTGTGCAGTATGAGTGTGTGTGTGTGTGTGTGTGTGTGTGTGTGTGTGTGTGTGTGTGTGTGTGTGTGTGTGTGTGTGTGTGTGTGTGTGTGTGTGTGCAGTATGAGTGTGTGTGTGTGTTCAGTATGAGTGTGTGTGTGTGTGTGTGTGTGTGTGTTCAGTATGAGTGTGTGTGTGTGTGCAGCATGTGTGTGTGTGTGTGTGTGTGTGTGTGTGTGTGTGTGTGTGTGTGCAGTATGAGTGTGTGTGTGTGTGTGTGTGCAGTATGAGTGTGTGTGAGTGTGTGTGCAGTATGAGTGTGTGTGTGTGCAGTATGTGTGTGTGCAGTATGAGTGTGTGTGTGTGTGTGTTCAGTATGAGTGTGTGTGTGTGCAGTATGTGTGTGTGTGTGCAGTATGAGTGTGTGTGCAGTATGAGTGTGTGTGTTCAGTATGAGTGTGTGTGTGTGCAGTATGTGTGTGTGTGTGTGTGTGTGCAGTATGAGTGTGTGTGCAGTATGAGTGTGTGTGCAGTATGAATGTGGGTGTGCAGTATGAGTGTGTGTGTGTTCAGTATGAGTGTGTGTGTGTGCAGTAGTGTTGTCAAAAATATCGATTTTTCTATTCATTTCGATTCTGAATATTTAAAACAGTTTCAATACTAATTTCCAGCGGATATCAATACTTTCTGCACTATCGATACCAGCTGGCACACGCTCTCTTCTCTCATCCTACAGCAAGTTGTTGACGCTGGCACACACACGCTGCTCCCAGTGCATTGCCCCTGCCCCTCCCCCCCACAGACCCGTCTAGGGTCAACATCTCTCATTCGCTCTGAAGAGAGCAAGAGTGCAGCTCCTCTTTCAACATCACTTGAAAATGGCCCAGTAAACTATTCACTTTAGTTAATAAAAGCACGAGGCGTTGTCTAACGTTATGTAGCTGACTAGCTGGCTAGCTACTGATAGCTCATATCAACGGCTGATACCACCATTGGAGTTCGTTTTTGCAGCTGCTGCTAGCTATAGCTAGCTAACGTTAGCCACCCAGCAACTGTAGCCGCAGCTAATACAGTCTGTGCTGCCTGCACCTTTTAATTCGCAATGGAGTGGAGCCAACTAACTGTACAAATCGATGTGATTGGCTGAGACTGTATTTTGTACGGTTGGCGGGCTGGCTGTTGTGGATTGGGGTAGCCAGCTAGCTGGCTGGACGTTTGTAGTGCAGTAGCTGGCTAGCTGGCTGTTGTTAAAGGTAGCTGGCTGGCTAACATTGGCCAATATAGCTGTAACTGAACGCCAATGATGCTAGCCTTATGTGATCTTATGAGTTTCAGTTCATAGGAAAATACTTTGACTAATAATGGTCAGAAGTCAATAGATGCTTAGATGCTGTTATGCTTAACACGCATTCCTGGTGAATTGAAAATGGGGGACCCCGATGTAAACAAGACTAAAGTATTTTTCTGGTCTGCATCCTCTTAGCAGTTGTTTTGTATTGAGCCGTACTGTATTGTACCCATTCTGCAATCTGTTAATAAAGTTCTCAATCAAAGTACTATTAACATTACTTAATTTCTAAGATTAGATTAGATCATTTAGTTATTTTTAAATGTCTGATCTAAAGAGAAACAAAGGGTTTTAAAAGTGTTATATTTCTCTTCTCTTATAATACCAGAGAGGTGAGGAGAATCGACCAGCAACAAAAGCAAAAAAAAATTAAAATGAGTGTGTGTGTGTGTGTGCAGTATGAGTGTGTGTGTGTGTGTGCAGTATGAGTGTGTGTGTGTGTGTGTGTGTGTGTGTGTGTGTGTGTGTGTGTGTGTGTGTGTGTGTGTGTATGTGTGTGCTTGTGTGTGTGTGTGTGCAGTATGTGTGTGTGTGTGTGTGTGTCCAGTATGTGTGTGTGTGTGTGTGTGTGTGTGCAGCATGTGTGTGTGTGCAGTATGTGTGTGCGTGGGTGTGTACAGGAGAGAGAGGAGAGAGAGGAGAGAGAGAGAGAGAGCGATGCATCTCTCTCTCTATTAGTCACTAGATCGCCTCGCTGGTTTCCTAAATGTCACTTGGCTGCTGGTCACGGCGCTCGGAGCTCACGTGGACGACCTCTGCCCCCCCCCCCCCCCCCCCCCCCCCACCCTGCTGCTGGGGCCGTCAACAGAGGAAATACTGCAGTCATTAAGATGATAATGACACATCTGGCCACGCATCCACCCCTCCCGCCTCCACCCCCAGCTTCTCCACCCCCAGCCCCTCCACCCCCAGCCCCTCCACCCCCAGCCCCTCCACCCCCAGCCCCTCCACCCCCAGCCCCTCCACCCCCAGCCCCTCCACCCCCAGCTCCTCTACCCCCAGAACCTCCACCCCCAGCTCCTCCACCCCCAGAACCTCCACCCCCAGCTCCTCCACCCCCAGAACCTCCACCCCCAGCTCCTCCACCCCCAGAACCTCCACCCCCAGAACCTCCACCCCTAGAACCTCCACCCCCCAGCGCTGCCCCTAAACACGCTGCACAGCCCCCATGAGGTGGGAGAGAGAGAGAGTGTGTGTGTGTGTGTGTGTGTGTGTGTGTGTGTGTGTGTGTGTGTGTGTGTGTGTGTGTGTGTGTGTGTGTGTGTGTGTGTGTGTGTGTGTGTGTGTGTGTGTGTGTGTGTGTGTGTGTGTGCCTGCCTGCCTGCCTGCGTGAGTATGTGTGTGGATGTGCATGTGTGTGTGCATCTGTGTGTGTGCGTCCATGCATGTGTGTGTGTGCGTGCCTGCCTGCATGAGTATGTGTGTGCATAATGTGTGCATGTGTATGTGTGTGCATGCGTGTGTGTGCACGTGCGTGTGTGCACATCTTGGGAAGGTCCGTCAATAATAGAAGAACGCTGCAATTTGACATAAGAAGGACATAAGAATCACTCAAACACTCCAAGTGCGGTCAATGCTGCTGTTGAGCGATCAAATCATCTCTCTCACACACACACACACACACACACACACACACACACACACACACACACACACACACACACACACACACACACACACACACACACACACACACACACACACACACACACACACACACACACACACACACACACACACACACAGAGTCATGGCAGACAGTGCAGGGACATTAATCACGTGGGCAGGGCGTGATGGTGGCTTTTATATCACGGTAATGTTCATGAAACTGTCACATTGGCCCAGTGGACGCGGCAGACAGAGGTTTGGGGAACATGCTTATTATTACATGCTGTACATCACACATGGCACACGCGTGTCCCGGACCCAGCGGCTGCAAGGAGGCGGGTCGTACAGAGTGTGGAGTGACACACGTCCCGCTCATCATGTGATGGATGCGTTTTTCAGAGGAAGTGATACATGGCTCTGCGCTCAGAAGATGGCGTCCCGGTGCGCGGGGGTAGGGGGGGGTAGGGGGGGGTGATGTGTCAATCAGGGGCCTGGGGGGGGGGGGGGGGGGGGGGCGGGTGACGTGTCAATCAGGGGCCCGGGGGGAGGGGGGATGGTGATGTGTCAATCAGGGGCCCGGGGGGGAGGGGGGAGGGTGACATGTCAATCAGGGGCCCGGGGGGAGGGGGGAGGTGTCAATCAGGGGCCCGGGGGGAGGGGGAAGGTGACGTGTCAATCAGGGGCCCGGGGGGAGGGGGGAGGTGTCAATCAGGGGCCCGAGGGGAGGGGGGAGGTGACGTGTCAATCAGGGGCCCGGGGGGGAGGGGGGAGGGTGACGTGTCAATCAGGGGCCCGGGGGGAGGGTTCTGAAGAGAAGTCTGTCTGAAGAGAAGTCTGTCTGAAGAGAAGTCTGTCTGGAGAGAAGAGAAGTCTGTCTGAAGAGAAGTCTGTCTGGAGAGAAGTCTGTCTGGAGAGAAGTCTGTCTGGAGAGAAGTCTGTCTGAAGAGAAGTCTGTCTGAAGAGAAGTCTGTCTGAAGAGAAGTCTGTCTGTCTGGAGAGAAGTCTGTCTGAAGAGAAGTCTGTCTGGAGAGAAGTCTGTCTGAAGAGAAGTCTGTCTGAAGAGAAGTCTGTCTGAAGAGGA
>NW_028173565.1:110253-113964 GCF_963971535.1 Notolepis coatsorum
CTGATTTGAATGTCCACCAAAATGCTTCAATGATCTATCAAGTTGTGTATAACATGAATCACAGACTGTCTGAGCTTGTCCCAGTCTGCGTCAACTGCACATTCATAACACTAGGAATAGGCATCTTATCTTTGATAAGAGGAGAAAGCTCAACATGTGCCAGCCTAAGTATAGCATGCAGGGGGCCCGCAGATCGGGAACTGTATCGTATCGTGTGTGTGTGAATACAATTTAAAAAAAAGAGGAGAGATTACAGTACGAGAGGAGTCGTTTCTCTTACATGGAGAGAGAGACACACCGCGCACACACACAAACACACACAGCCTGCCCCCATCAGGGACACTGAGAATGGAGTGTAGTATAATCTGTGTCATGGTGACTCACTTCACTGCATCAGAGAGAGAGAGAGAGAGAGAGAGAGAGAGAGAGAGAGAGAGAGAGAGAGAGAGAGAGAGAGAGAGAGAGAGAGAGGTAGAGAGAGTTAGAGAGAGTAGAGAGAGTGAGAGAGAGAGTGAGAGAGAGAGTGAGGAGAGAGAGAGAGAGAGAGAGAGAGAGGAGAGAGAGAGAGAGAGAGAGAGAGAGAGAGAGAGAGAGAGAGAGAGAGAGAGAGAGAGAGAGTAATGGGAGGGAGAGGAGTTGGAGAGAGAGAGAGAGTAATGGGAGGGGGAAGAGTTGGAGAGAGAAAGAGAGAGGGAGTAGGAGAGATAGATGGAGAGAGGGTGAGGGAGAGAGAGAGAGAGACCAGAGAGAGGGAGAGTAAGAATGGGAGGGGGAAGAGTTTGAGGAGAGAAAGAGAGAGGGGGTGAGAGAGAGAGAGACAGGGGTGCAGTTTGAGTCCAACCCTCTTCAATATATACTACATCAATGAACTGGCAAAAACATTGGAACAAGCTGGCATCCCCCTAGCAAACACAGAAGTCAAATGCCTGCTGTTTGCAGATGACCTGGTGCTGCTGTCTCCAACAAAAAGAAGGGCTACAGCAGCACCCTTGATCTTCTACACCAGTGGTTCCCACCTTTTTCCCCCCAGGGACCCCCAAACATCTCTGATGAAATTCGCGGGACCCCCTCCTAATAAGATACCATAAAATACTTTTTTTTTCATTTTAATAACAAACTGCTTATACACAGGCATATGCATCACAATTAGACCCACTATGCTTCTTTGACTTGTGCCTTCAATCAACAAATCTCATCTTGCACCATATGCATTTCAAAATGTTTGGCCAATATTCAAATGCTGTATTCATCCTCTCAAATCAGGCCCTAATGGGTGAACGGTTTGCATTTATGGAACAAATCAATGCAAAAATTAAACTAAATATGAGACAGGAAATTCCAATCAGTAGCAGAGAGAATCTGTCCTAGCTGGGTTTAATACCTTTTTTTTGTCATTTTAATAACAAACTGCTTATACACAGGCATATGCATCACAATTAGACCCACTATGCTTCTTTAACTTGTGCCTTCAATCAACAAATCTCATCTTGCACCATATGCATTTCAAAATGTTTGGCCAATATTCAAATCCTGTATTCATCCTCTCAAATCAGTCCCTAATGGTGAACGGTTTGCATTTATGGAACAAATCAATGCAACAAATTAAACTAAATATGAGACAGGAAATTCCAATCAGTAGCAGAGAGAATCTGTCCTAGCTGGGTTTAATACCTTTTTTTGTCATTTTAATAACAAACTGCTTATAAACAGGCATATGCATCATAATTAGACCCACTATGCTTCTTTGACTTGTGCCTTCAATCAACAAATCTAATCTTGCACCATATGTATTTCAAAATTTTGGCCAATATTAAAATCCTGTATTCATCCTCTCAAATCAGGCCCTAATGGTGAACGGTTTGCATTTATGTTGAATGAAGTAAGAATCCACTGCAGTAAAAATATCTCACCTCGAGTGGTGGTAGTAAGGTTGACTGACATGAGAATGTCCTGGTTCAGATCCTCATTTTCAATATATTGCACATAAACGATGAGCACAGCCTCGTCTGCGACAGTTGTAGTTTCATCAAGTTGTTATGGCAAATGGACCCTTTCTAAGCTTTTCTGACAGCTGCTGCTCGCAATCACTTGACATCTTATCAATTCGGTCCTTTCACTACATTGTTCGAGAGTGGTACTGATTTTAGTTTATCCGCCACCTGTGGGCCGCACAGTTTCTAAACCATTTTGATGCAGGCTGGTTTGATGAGCTGCTCGCCAATATTGTGCGGTTTCTTTGCTTTTGCAATTAAAAGCGAACACTCAAAGGAGGCTTCGGTAGCCTTCTGTAAATCACTGCCACCCCTGCTCCACGCTACTCTAACATCAACAGGCTTGTTCGCCTTGAGAGACTGTTCTTTCCTCCGAAAAAAGTCTGGATCCTTCCCAACGGTTTTCTGGGTGCTTAGACGCCTGATGTCTCTTCAGCTTGCTGGGCTTCAGGCTCGAGTTTGCCAACTTTTCTCCACAAATCACACACTCAGGTCGTTTGTCTGGTCCCTCAGTGAAGCCCATGGTGATGTAATTTTCGCGATTGCTGTAGGTCCTAACTTTTTTTGCAGATGAGCTGCCGTCATCTCCTTTTCGTTTGTCACACATTTTCGCCCTCTGGCGGCTGACTGCAGACGAGCCGAGAAAGTTAACTAGCGTGCTAGGCTAGCTACAGAAAGTGATACAGTCAACTGATTCGCGTTTTAGCGGCTACCCGGTAGCCTACTGTTAACGTTCAAAAATCATGTCTAGATGTTTATTTATTTATCTTATTTTTTATTGTAGTGGAGAGACTATTCATGCTTCTGATGATAAAAAAAAAAAAAAAAAAAAAAAAAAAAAAAAATTAAAAAAATACCTCAAATCATCTGTGGTCTGGCGGACCCCCTGCGCCCCCTGGCGGACCCCCAGGGGTCCGCGGACCCCAGGTTGGGAATCACTGTTCTACACAATTCCTCCCAGGACCTGGCCACTGACAGTAAATCTAACCGAAACAAAAGTTATGATATTCCAAAAAAGACCCAGCCTACAACAACACAAACACAAATTCCTCCTAGACACAATTGCCCTAGAACACCAAAGAACTACACCTACTGTATCACGGCCTAAACATCAGCGCTACAGGGAACTTCAACCAAGCTGTGAACGACCTGAGAGATAAAGCAAGAAGGGCCTTTATGCCATCAAAAGGAACATCAAGCTAGTCATTCCAATTCAAATCTGGCTCAAATATTAAGACTCCGTCATAGAACCCATTTCCCTGTATGGTTGCAAGGTCTGGGCACACTTGCAAACCAAGATTTCACAAAATGGGACAAACACCAAATTGAGACTCTGCCTGCAGAATTTTGCAAATCCATTCTCCGCACCCAACGCAAAACACCAAATAATGCATGCCGAGCATAACTAGGAAGATACCCACTAATTATCAAAATCCAAAAGAGAGCATTTAAATTATATAATCACCTAAAAGAAAGTGACCCAGACACACTCCATAACAAAGCCCTCACCTACAGTGAGACCCTTGAAAGATGCCCACTCAGCCAGATGGTTCTGGGACTCTGCTCACAAACACAAGCAGAGCCACCAGACAGAAACCACACTGGACTAAACCAAATGATAAGAAAACAAAAAGAAAACTATCTGACACATTGGAAAGAATCAACCCAAAACCAGAGCAAATGTAAATGCTATTTGGCCCTAAACAGAGAGTACACAGTG
>NW_028173565.1:114164-126664 GCF_963971535.1 Notolepis coatsorum
CCTGCATACATACATACATACATACATACATACATACACACATACATACATACATACATACATACATACACCATACATACATACATACATACATACATACATACATACATACATACATACATACATACATACATACATACATACATACATACAACACACACACACACACACACACACACACACACACACACACACACACACACACACACACACACACACACACACACACACACACACACACACACACACACACACACACACATACATACATACATACATACATACATACATACATACATACATACATACATACATACATACATACATACATACATACATACATACATACATACATACATACATACATACATACATACATACATACATACATACATACATACATACATACATACATACATACATACATACATACATACACACACACACACACACACACACACACACACACACACATACATACATACATACATACATACATACATACATACATACATACATACAGTACATACATACATACATACATACATACATACATACATACATACATACATACATACATACATACATACATACATACATACATACATACATACATACATACATTATGGTATTTCTGTACAGTTCTTCTTGTCCTCACAGCCTCTAGGGAGAGAGTCAGTGCCCCCTGTCAGCTGTGTAGCCAGGCCGCGTGAATATTAAAGTTTAATATTCACGCAGCCAGGCCGCGTCTATTCGAAAGGCAACCGGTTCATGCTTCCGCGTCCGCGTTTTGCGCTCTGATTGGCCACTGCTGTTTCTGTCGCACCAATCGTGTGACGCTGTTTCTTTCACCGGTTAAGCTTAGGCGCTCTTTCGAAGTTGGTTAAGGTTAGAGTTTGTCTTAGAGCAGGGCGATAGAACGCCAGCCCTGATTCCAAACTCAAACCTTAACCAACTTCGAAAGAGTCGCCTAAGCTTAACCAGTGATAAACTAGGCCTTAGGTAGTTTGCTGCTGGTCGAGGCGGAAATGGGCGCGTCACGCGATTGGGCGCACATGTCACATGACCAGAAACGTCAGTGGCCAATCAGATTCGCAAAACGCATGAACCGGTTGCCTTTCAGGCACCACTGAACACTCCCTATTTATACTCTGTGCACACACTCCCCCTCTCCCCTCATCCCTCTCTCCCCTCATCCATCTCTCACATCCTCTCTCTCTCCCATCATCCCTATCTCCCTCTCTCTCCCCTCATCCCTCAGTCCCTCTCTCCCCTCATCCCTCTCTCCCTTCATCTCTCTATCCCTCTATACCAGGGGTGGCCAACCCGCGGCTCTTTGCCCGCCAATGTGTGGCTCCTCCCTCCATAATAATCCATTAATTCCATAAAACATAGAATAAACATTTACAGACTTTTTTTTTAAATGGTTCATTAAATTATATATATATATTGTTGTATCTTTAAATTGACCAGACCTGAAAAATCTAAGCAAATGAATAAAGGGAAGATGATTAAACAGAAGGTTTTGTAGATACAGTACTGAATTCTGCCATCCGGACACATGCAATTTGAAATATGATTATAGAATATCAGGCCTATAAATTACTTTATTATGGCCAAGTCGCACATCTATGGATCGGGCCAAATCTCCCCTTTCAATGGCAGAATTCAATCTGGATTTAGTATCACCAGGCGTGATTGACAAGTACAGTTACTTTTTTATAATGTCAATTCTCCAAGATTTTTTCATCAGATTGCAATGCCGTTTTTTGCCAGACGTTCACAGAAAGGTAGAGAAACGAACTGTGTTCTGTATTATGGCAATAACGTTCAGGTGTGTGGAGATAATCCGAAAAATAAGCGAAATAAAAAATTGTTAATCCAGAAGTCAGATGATTGACAGGGGCTGGCGTGAGCTGGGTAGGGTAGTTTTTCGAAATTCGAAAGTCCATCAAAAGCCCTGGGTCTCTTCCTTCAAAAGACTACTCTCACTTTTGGCTGTGCACTTCCTCCCGTCAATATGCGCCGGTTTCCGACTTAATGCCCTGAGATTTCTATAATCATATATTTCACTAATAACAGTTACAATCATTGGTAAACAAATGTAATGCTGAACATATACACTTTGACTGCTGTTTTGACCGGGTTAGGGTCTTTACGCTTGGCTACATTTGAAAAGAAAACGCAACATTATTTCATACATTCTGTAGAGATGGATTTATGGCCTGATGTCATTTGCGGTCCAGTACCGGACCGCTCGGGCTTAAGAGGTTAACCCTGTGAGGCCCAAATAAAAAATACATTAGAACCCATCAGAGGCCAGAGGGTGGGACCTGTAAACACATCAAGGGTGCCGTGCCTAAAAAAAAGGTTGAGAAACGCTGGTATATATGGTGTGGCTCTTTGTGGTACCACCACAGTAATTTTTGTGGCTCTTAGTCTCTGACTGGTTGGCCACCCCTGCTCTACACCCTCATCCCCTTCTCCCCTCTCTACTCCATCCCTCTCTCCCTTCCTCCCTCTCTCTCCCCTCATCCCTCTCCCCTTCATCCTTCCCGCTCTCCTTCCTCCCTCTCTCTCCGCCAGCCGTCTCTATCTCATCCTTCCCTCTCTCCCCTCATCCCTCTCTCCCTTCCTAAGATAAGATAAGATATTCCTTTATTGATCCCCTTTGGGAAATGCAGGCAGCATGGGGGAGGGGAGGTACAGGTAGTAGAAGACATGATACATGATTCCTCCTTCCCTCCCTCCCATCATCCCTCTCTCCCTTCCTCCCTCTCTCCGCCATCCATCTCTCCCTCTCTATCTCCTCCGTCCCTCTCTCCCTTCCTCCCTCTCTCTACTCCATCCCTCTCTCCCTTCCTCCCTCTCTCTCTCTCCTCATCCCTCTCATACTCTCTCTCTTCCATGCCTCTCTCCCTTCCTCTCTCTCTCTCCCTTCCAACACCAATCATTTCTTCCCCTTCATCATAAATCCCCCTCTGAGCAAATCAAATGACAAATGCATGCGACGTTCTTCAACGTGATGATTGTGATCACAAGGACACCTGTCCCCCCCTCTCTCTCTCACTCACTCGCCCCCCCCCCCCCCTCTGTGGGTGTCCCATCAGAGAGGAGCGGGGGGGGGGGGTTCCCCAGCGCACCGTGGGATGTGCGTACAAATGCGAACATATTAACAATATCTCTCTCTCTCTCTCTCCTCCTCCAAAGGTCCATCCATCCATCTATCCTCGGTGAGATCATTTTAACCACTTGAGCATCGGACGGCGGCACTTTGCGCTCGTCTGCCGCCATCAGCGCCGGTGACTGTCGTGGTCACTTGTCGCCCGAATGGCTTGTCGAATGTTTTTTCGTCTGGTAACTCGAGACTGGAAGCGTGCAATAGGTTGAGTAGGGTGACGATCGAAAGAGACAGAGAGAGAGAGAGAGAGAGAGAGAGAGAGAGAGAGAGAGAGAGAGAGAGAGAGAGAGAGAGAGATGCATATAGAATGAGGACTGTGAGAGATATAGATGAAAGTGTGAACAATACTGACAAGTCAGGAGAAAGAGAGGAAATTGGCGGGAAGTGAGCAGGAAGAGACCATTCAGACGTGAGACAAGTAGACAGAGAAGAGGCAGAACGCAGACGGGCACAGAGAGGCAGACCGCAGAGGGACAGAGAGGCAGACCGCAGAGGGACAGAGAGGCAGAACGCAGAGCACAGAGAGGCAGAACGCAGAGGCACAGAGAGGCAGAACGCAGAGGGACAGAGAGCAGAACGCAGAGGGACAGAGAGGCAGAACGCAGAGGGACAGAGAGCAGAACGCAGAGGGACAGAGAGGCAGAACGCAGAGGGACAGAGAGGCAGAACGCAGAGGGACAGAGAGGCAGAACGCAGAGGGACAGAGAGGCAGAACGCAGAGGCACAGAGAGGCAGAACGCAGAGGCACAGAGAGGCAGAACGCAGATGGACAGAGAGGCAGAACGCAGAGGGACAGAGAGGCAGAACGCAGAGGGACAGAGAGGCAGAACGCAGACGGGCACAGAGAGGCAGACCGCAGAGGGACAGAGAGGCAGAACGCAGAGGGACAGAGAGGCAGAACGCAGAGGGACAGAGAGGCAGAACGCAGAGGGACAGAGAGGCAGAACGCAGAGGCACAGAGAGGCAGAACGCAGAGGGACAGAGAGGCAGAACGCAGAGGGACAGAGAGGCAGAACGCAGAGGGACAGAGAGGCAGAACGCAGAGGGACAGAGAGGCAGAACGCAGAGGCACAGAGAGGCAGAACGCAGAGGGACAGAGAGGCAGAACGCAGAGGGACAGAGAGGCAGAACGCAGAGGGACAGAGAGGCAGAACGCAGACGGGCACAGAGAGGCAGAACGCAGAGGGACAGAGAGGCAGAACGCAGAGGGACAGAGAGGCAGAACGCAGAGGGACAGAGAGGCAGAACGCAGAGGGACAGAGAGGCAGAACGCAGAGGGAAAGAGAGGCAGAACGCAGACGGGCACAGAGAGGCAGAACGCAGAGGGACAGAGAGGCAGAACGCAGAGGGAAAGAGAGGCAGAACGCAGACGGGCACAGAGAGGCAGACGCAGAGGGACAGAGAGGCAGAACGCAGAGGGACAGAGAGGCAGAACGCAGAGGGACAGAGAGGCAGAACGCAGAGGGACAGAGAGGCAGAACGCAGAGGGACAGAGAGGCAGAACGCAGAGGGACAGAGAGGCAGAACGCAGAGGGACAGAGAGGCAGAACGCAGAGGGACAGAGAGGCAGAACGCAGAGGGATATAGAGCAGAACGCAGAGGGACAGAGAGGCAGAAAGACAGACACAAATTGGATCTGAAAGGCCCTTCAAAACATCTGAAGGCCAATTCTTCCCTCTTTTTGTCCCGTATTTGGGAGATAATAAAGCTCCCTTCTTTTTTCCCCAAAACACGGCAGGAGCAAATCAATAGCAGTCCCAGAGCACAGCAATTATTCTTCAAAAGGCCCCCCGTTAGGAGGAGACAGGGAGAGGGACGGCGGGAGGGAGGCAGAGGAGATGAAGGAGATGGGAGAGGAGGAGGAGGAGGAGGAGGAGGAGGAGGAGGAGGAGGAGGAGGAGGAGGAGGAGGAGGAGGAGGAGATGAAGGAGATGGGAGAGGAGGAGCGAGACACACGCCTGGTGACAAGAACCAGACCATATTCAACCATGTTGACGCTGGGACAGGTCCCTGCCACACAGCCACATAGGGAGGTATTAAAATGAACAATGCAACTTCCTTATACAAAAAAAAGAAGAACGAAATTTTAATGAATAATTAAATATCGATACTTGGCGTCCTGTATCGATACAGTATCACCACGCAAAGTATCGCGATACTACTACGTATCGATTTTTCCCCCCACCCCTACTGTCCACTAAGAGAGAGAAAGAGAGAGAGAGAGAGAGCGAGTAGAGAGAGAGAGAGAGAGAGAGAGAGAGGAGAGAGAGAGAGAGAGAGAGAGAGAGAGGCAGAGAGACAGAGACAGAGAGGGAGAGAGAGAGAGAGAGAGAGAGAGAGAGAGAGAGAGAGAGAGAGAGAGGAGAGAGAGAGAGAGAGAGCGAGAGGCAGAGAGACAGAGACAGAGAGGGAGAGAGAGGGGAGGGGGAGGCCAGGCTGTGTTCACTTTGTCATCAGGGAGATCAGTTGAGACGTCCTACTGTGTGAAATATGAGGTTTTCTTTGATACAAATAAATAAGATCTATCCTGAGTTTATCATCTGGTCCTCAAAAGTTGATCTATCTCTGTGGGAGAGAAGTCAGTATGAGCTGCTAGATATGCTGCTGGTTGTCAAACACCAAGATAAGAAGCTCTGTAGTAAATGTTTCTGTACAGTTATTACCCGATTTAATGATCGTCTTTGTAATGAATGAGTTTTTTTTTATCGTTTTCTTTGTTGTTATTAGTAATGCTATAATATTTGTGATTACTTGCATAATGTTATAATTTGTATGTTAAACTTGCTTTGGCAATAAGTACTTTGGTATATGACGCCAATAAAGCCTATTTGTGAATTTTATTTTAATTGGATTGAGACTGTGGTGGGCGTGTCTTACAGGCTGCTGTGTCTGGTGGGCGTGTCTTACAGGCTGATGTGTGTGTGGTGGGCGTGTCTTACGTGCTGCTGTGTGTGTGGGGCGTGTCTTACAGGCCACTGTGTGTGGTGGGCGTGTCTTACAGGCTGCTGTGTGTGGTGGGCGTGTCTTACAGGCTGCTGTGTGTGGTGGGCGTGTCTTACAGGCTGCTGTGTGTGGTGGGCGTGTCTTACGTGCTGCTGTGTGTGGTGGGCGTGTCTTACAGGCTGCTGTGTGTGGTGGGCGTGTCTTACGTGCTGCTGTTGTGTGTGGTGGGCGTGTCTTACAGGCTGATGTGTGTGTGGTGGGCGTGTCTTACGTGCTGCTGTTGTGTGTGGTGGGCGTGTCTTACAGGCTGATGCGTGTGTGGTGGGCGTGTCTTACAGGCTGCTGTGTGTGGTGGGCGTGTCTTACGTGCTGCTGCTGTGTGTGGTGGGCGTGTCTTACAGGCTGATGTGTGTGTGGTGGGCGTGTCTTACAGGCCACTGTGTGTGGTGGGCGTGTCTTACAGGCTGCTGTGTGTGGTGGGCGTGTCTTACAGGCTGCTGTGTGTGGTGGGCGTGTCTTACAGGCTGCTGTGTGTGGGGGGCGTGTCTTACAGGCCACTGTGTGTGGTGGGCGTGTCTTACAGGCTGCTGTGTGTGGTGGGCGTGTCTTACAGGCTGCTGCTGTGTGTGGTGGGCGTGTCTTACAGACTGATGTGTGTGGTGGGCGTGTCTTACAGGCTGCTGTGTGTGGTGGGCGTGTCTTACAGACTGTTGCTGTGTGGTGGGCGTGTCTTACAGGCTGCTGTGTGTGGTGGGCGTGTCTTACAGGCTGCTGCTGTGTGTGGTGGGCGTGTCTTACAGACTGCTGTGTGTGGTGGGCGTGTCTTACAGACTGCTGTGTGTGGTGGGCGTGTCTTACAGGCTGCTGTGTGTGGTGGGCGTGTCTTACGTGCTGCTGTGTGTGGTGGGCGTGTCTTACAGGCTGCTGTGTGTGGTGGGCGTGTCTTACAGGCTGCTGTGTGTGGTGGCCGTGTCTTACAGGCTGCTGTGTGTGGTGGGCGTGTCTTACAGGCCACTGTGTGTGGTGGGCGTGTCCTACAGGCCACTGTGTGTGGGGGGCGTGTCTTACAGGCCACTGTGTGTGGTGGCGTGTCTTACAGGCCACTGTGTGTGGTGGGCGTGTCTTACAGGCCACTGTGTGTGGTGGGCGTGTCTTACAGGCCACTGTGTGTGGTGGGCGTGTCTTACAGGCCACTGTGTGCGGTGGGCGTGTCTTCTTCAATGACTCATT
This sequence comes from Notolepis coatsorum, assembly GCF_963971535.1. Classification (NCBI taxonomy): domain Eukaryota; kingdom Metazoa; phylum Chordata; class Actinopteri; order Aulopiformes; family Paralepididae; genus Notolepis; species Notolepis coatsorum. The sequence goes on from NW_028173565.1 coordinate 121,519, forward strand.
ACTACACCTCTGAAAAACTTTATTGAGTTCATGACAGTTTAACCTCTGTGATAAATCAACACTTGGCCTTGAATCAGTCACCCAGAGCTAATAGTGGAAGGTCTACTTAAACCCCCAGGCTCAACCGTGCCAGGCTCCATGCCCCGCCCCCCTTCCCTGCTGCCCCCCCCCCCCCCCCCACCCCTGCCAGGTCCAGAGGAGATAAATGAGGGCTGGTACCGTGGCTGTACTCACACATGCATGCCCGCGCACGCACGCACACACACACACACACACACACACACACACACACACACACAACACACACACACGCACGCACGCACACACACACACACACACACACACACACGCACGCACACACACACACACACTCACACACACACACACACACACACACGCACGCACGCACACACACACACACACACACACACACAGAAATCTACATTACACACACACACTCACACACACACACACACACACACACGCGCACACACTCACACACACACACACACACACACACACGCACGCACGCACACACACACACACACACACACACACACACACACACACACACACACACACACACACACACACACACACACAAACAAGCGCATGTGTATCTGCCCACGTGCACAGTGGCACAGCCCACTCCGGTCGCCATGGAGATGTGAACACCGCCGGTCCATGATGATCGCTGACCAGTTTGAACGCGAGGCTGTCGGCGCCAAAGACAACAGGAAGCAGGAGACATGTGACCGAGCGACACCGTGGATGATGTCACACTCTGGTCGCCGTGGAGACGTGCCGTTGTTGGATGTCACACACTTCAACTTCCTTCTCATTCAGATTCATATGTATGTCATTATATACAGTAGGGGTGTAACGGTACACAAAAACCACGGTTCGGTACGTACCCCGGTTTTTAAGTCACAGTTCGGTAAGATTTAGTTCGGTACGGTGGGGGACAGTTTGCAGAACGTGGCTTTCCATGTTCCACTCAGGGTGTGATGTAGTGTGCACAGGGGAGGAAACTAACTTTTTGGCTTACCAGCCAACTGGCGAGTATCTGATTTTTTTTACCAGCCAAACAGATTTTTTACCAGACAAAAAAAATCGCTAATTGTGATAATTACTTCTTTGTATGTCAAGCCGTGTCAATGTTGTGTATGCATCTGGGTAGGCACACTGTGCCTTTAAGACAGCACGGTGGTCTTACGACAGTGCTGTGAAGTACCGTCAAGTGTTGTGGTAACGTCAGTTGGGTTGGTGTGCTGTTGTCTGGTTGAGCTTAGCTAGCCCCTTTCGTGACTGCGATGTGCAAGCCAGGGGCTTTTGAGCATGAAATAAAATGTCTAACCTTACGTCGTAGTCCGGTGCTTTTTTGGAAACATTATAGTCATAACAGATACACCTAGCTGGCTGCTTTGAGCACACGGGGCTAACGTTAGCTAGCAAGCAGCTATAGCTAAAACGCTAACTAGAAGCTAACCACTGTATACAGTTCCAGTAGACTAACATTACACCTCTGTGATTTAAATGTGTCCTTAGTAACTTATACTCGAGGGTTGTACTAGGGTTGGATGCAGTTCCCTGTTGGTCAGTCTGTCTGTTTTCCATCTTCTGCTGTGTTTAACGTTATCTGTTTGCGAGTGCTCCTGATGGCTAGCCTAGTACCGCGGGACTTTTATTATTATATGTCCGCGGGTTGGCCAGTACTGCGCAAACGTTTATTAAACATTATATGTCCGCGGGTGGTCTTGTGCAGTGCTCTCGTGGCACTGTCAACTAAAGCGAACACTCAGAAGACGCGCACCGTTTGCCAGTGCAGTGATTGCAGAATGTTTTATTTTTTTGTATACTCGCCAGCAGGGGAGGAAACAAACTTTTTGGCCTCGCAGATGTATCGTTGTAAACGCTCGTCCTGCCGGAGTATTTAAACCCCGCCCGCACGGCTCAGATCGGCCCAGATCTGCAATACCGGAGTGCAATACCGGCTGGAAGGCGTAGGCTGCGGTATTTGCCCTTTGCGAGCTCAGACCCATTCCCAATGATGACATCAGGCTGGATGGATGGAAAATGAATGGATATATAGCTAATAAAAGAAATAACAATTAAAACCCGACTTTTCTCGTGATTGGCGCAGAATGAGTTAAGTATAGGCTGTCAAGGAATATTCTATATTCAAATTAATACAAAAAAATATATATACATTCGATTGTGAAAATGAATATCAGATTGTGAAAAAAAAACTGCCCCCGATGGACGTGGGGCTGAATGAGCTGCATGACGGACAGGAGACACACAATGTCACTTTCATTGAGCTGAAGAACGTGCCAGTAGTAACAACAACAACAACAACAACAACAACAACAACAACAACAACAACCGCATGATGTGATGGCAGAGAGTTCAGAACCGAACTTGTCGTGATCGTTGATCAACTTGTGGAACCTCACGACAAACTTTTATGCAAGCTGACATACCTTCTTTTGTTACGCTAACGCTATTTTGGGAGTTCTATAGCGTTAATAATGTAAGTAGCCTACTTTTCAGTTTTGAGCACTTTATTGTAAATCATCCCTCAGGGTAAAACTTCTAGACGTTGAATAATGAATAGAGACAGAAGTGTCATGCAGGTCCCTTATGGTTGCCAAGGAAAAGATATCATTTCATGTTCATCACACCTTGTTCAGAGTTCGTACAGTATGGGTCTCTAGGGTGTAGGCGGTGGAGTTCAGAGTTTTTTTTCTTTTTTTAATAATCTTTTCCCCCCTTCTTTTTCCGATTTTTCTCCCCTCCCAATGTTAGTCGTTATGCCGATTCCCACTCCCCTTCCTGGTTGTTGCGCACTCTACCCCCTACCATCGGTCCGGGAGGGCGGAGACTATCGCATGCTTCCTCCGACACATGTGTAGCCAGCCCACCGCTTCTTTTCACATGGCAGCGCGGACTCTCACTTCTCTTCTCCTCCTCTCCTCTCCTCTCCTCTCCTCTCCTCTCCTCTCCTCTCCTCTCCTCTCCTCTCCTCTCCTCTCCTCTCCTCTCCTCTCCTCTCCTCTCCTCTCTGTGGCTCCTCTCTCTCTCCTCTCCTCTCTGTGGCTCATCTCCTCTACTATGTATATACTGTATGTATATATGTACTGTATGTATATATGTACATACAGCACATACATACAGTATATACATTAAGCGATATCTTGAATGTTTAAACAAAGGATGCAGTCAGTCATACATATTCATTAGACCAGTATACAAAGTACTGATACACAGCAGGGGTGAGTATAGGGGCCGTCAATAGATTGACAAAGTGCACACTGTATATTAGTATAGATGGCTGTCACCAAGAACACAGCTTCCTGGGTATCTCTCTCGAATCGAGTATCGATTCACGTGAGATACCGAAAAGAATATTTTGTTTTATTATTTTTTTTACACTTTTTTAAATTTATTTTTTAACCTTTTTTCTTTTCACATCAACGTTCACACGCACAATATAGGCTTACCTAGGATTTGACTTGATTCAACAACAAAGCAGTCGGGGAAATGGCAAGCCGAAAACGGTTGAAAGTGTTATTTGAAGTTTGGATTTTTTTTTTCACAACTGAGGTAGGTAGATTACATTTTTAGAGACTAAAGTACAGAAAAAAGTACCGTTGGGTAACGGTATCGATTCACAGGTACCGGCACCAGTACCGTATCAGTTCAAATGTGAACGGTACCCATCCCTAATGAGGACCATTCAATTGTTCAATTGTTTCATCACAACTATTAAACAATAATATCATTACTAAATGTCATGACCTTGAAGCATTCATGGTTTGAAGTGGCTTGAGGAGGGTGCAGGTATAACGACACCGCTACCGTACTGCACATATTAACACTACAACCCTGTACATACACTGATTAACAGCAAGAGTACTCATTTATATTTTATACCCAGTTTAATCACCTGTACATTGTACTGCACTGTTACATTTGCACTCTGGTTGGATGACAAACCAATTTTCGTTGTACTGTACTTGTTGACAATACATTTTAATCTAATCTAATACACCTTTCATACAAGAATTGCAGCTCAAAGTGCTTCACAGGCATAACATTTGCACAGAATTGGCGCAATGCATAACGTGCAGACATAAAACAAGTATAAAACTAGCATTAAAAAATCGATATCAGCGAAATAGACAAGGTCAAGGTAAGGCACAGAGCGTTCACACACCGTCCCGTCCTCCCTTTGGCCTCGATTTGTCCTCGATGACAAATTGGTTCTCCAAAGAAAATTGGATACCAAACCTGGCTATTGTTTATTCCAAAAACGCATTATTGCAACAACCGAATTAGATGCAATTCCCCTGAGCAGAGCCTGGCATAGAAACACCAAGTGGCTGACGAAATGTGGAACAGAAATACACACGTTTCAGACAATAGATGCCTCCTGGTGGCCATTAACAATCAGGCATGTGTGTGCGTGCGTGCGTGCGAGCGTGCGTGCGTGTGTGCGTGTGTGTGTGCGTGTGTGTGTGTGTGTGTGTGTGTGTGTGTGTGCGTGTGTGTGTGTGCGTGTGTGTGTGTGATAGTGAAACTCTGTTGCTAGCTAGCGTCTACTGAAGGTGTAATGTGTGTGTGTGTGTGTGTGTGTGTGTGTGTGTGTGTGTGTGTGTGTGTGTGTGTGTGTGTGTGTGTGTGTGTGTGTGTGTGTGTGTGTGTGTCTGTGTGTGTGTGTGTGTGTGTGTGTGTGTGTGTGTGTGTGTGTGTGTGTGTGTGCGTGTGTGTGTGTGTGTGTGTGTGTGTGTGTGTGTGCGTGTGTGTGTGCGTGTGTGTGTGTCTGTGTGTGTGTGTGTGTGTGTGTGTGTGTGTGTGTGTGTGTGCGTGTGTGTGTGCGTGTGTGTGTGTGGTAGTGAAAGAGTCTGATAAGGATCAATGTAAATAGTGTGATACTGTTCTTTCACCAGGATCACCAAGATCACCACCAGGCCCCTCCCCTCACCAAGCCCCTCCCATCATCAAGCCCCTCCCCTCACCAGGCACCTCCCCTCACCAAGCCCCTCCCCTCACGACAGCAGCTCAGTCTCACGGGCCAATGGCTCCTAGTGCGCGCGCGCGTGTGTGTGTGTGAGTGTGTGCGTGTGTTTGTATGTGTGCGTGT
>NW_028173565.1:131664-134164 GCF_963971535.1 Notolepis coatsorum
TCTTGAGGGTGTGTAGTTAGAAGATGTAGAGCGTAGGGGTCTTGGGGGTGTGTAGTTATAAGATGCAGAGCGTAGGGGTCTTGAGGGTGTGTAGTTAGAAGATATAGAGCGTAGGGGTCTTGAGGGTGTGTAGTTAGAAGATACAGATAGTAGGGGTCTTGAGGGTGTGTAGTTAGAAGATACAGAGTGTAGGGGTCTTGAGGGTGTGTAGTTAGAAGATGCAGAGCGTAGGGGTCCTGAGGGTGTCTAGTTAGAAGATGCAGAGTGTAGGGGTCTTGAGGGTGTGTAGTTAGAAGATGCAGAGCGTAGGGGTCTTGAGGGTGTGTAGTTAGAAGATGCAGAGCGTAGGGGTCTTGAGGGTGTGTAGTTAGAAGATGTAGAGCGTAGGGGTCTTGAGGGTGTGTAGTTAGAAGATGTAGAGCGTACGGGTCCTGAGGGTGTGTAGTTAGAAGATGCAGAGCGTAGGGGTCTTGAGGGTGTGTAGTTAGAAGATGTAGAGCGTAGGGGTCTTGCGGGTGTGTAGTTAGAAGATACAGAGCGTAGGGGTCTTGAGGGTGTGTAGTTAGAAGATGCAGAGCGTAGGGGTCTTGAGGGTGTGTAGTTAGAAGATGCAGAGCGTAGGGGTCTTGAGGGTGTGTAGTTAGAAGATGTAGAGCGTAGGGGTCTTGAGGGAGTGTAGTTAGAAGATGCAGAGCGTAGGGGTCTTGAGGGTGTGTAGTTAGAAGATGCAGAGCGTAGGGGTCTTGAGGGTGTGTAGTTAGAAGATGCAGAGCGTAGGGGTCTTGAGGAGGGCGTGTAGTTAGAAGATGCAGAGCGTAGGGGTCTTGAGGGTGTGTAGTTAGAAGATGCAGAGCGTAGGGGTCTTGAGGGTGTGTAGTTAGTAGGGATGGGTACCGAATTCGGTACTTTTGAGGTACCGAACCGAAACACGTCGGTACTACCGAGTATCGAATCAAGTGAGATACCAAAAAAAAATTAAAAATAAAATAATAATAATAATTTACTTTTAACACTTTGACTGCCATGAGACGTCTTCTCACGTCTTTGCTGGCCATGCTAAAGTTGCCGGGGGACGCTGTACAGCGTCCTTATATCAATATTTCAAAAATCTGCGATCGGATTCATAATCCCCCTCCGCTGGCCTGAGATCCTCCAGCAGGACCCACTGAGCTCTCTGGCGGTTCAGGAGCGCCATCTGGTGGCCGATCGGCGCAACTGCTTAACAGGAAGCGCTGTAGAGGTTTTGCTGGTCGGCCCTATTACTTCCAGGCACTCGGTATAGCTTCCGGCACTCTAGCTCGTCACACTACATAGCGATCGATTGCCAATAACTCGATAAACAACATGATTTGGACGTATATACCATTATACAAGCTGGAGATGGACCGGGTAATAATATATCCCATAATGATAAAATTTCTACTCGACGATGATCGCCCAACGGCGCGCGGAGACTGGGGTGAGTTTCAGCGTGTAACGTTACCGTCTTCGATAATAACTGATATTATCAACATTTGACCCACATTAGATGATTGGTATAACGCTGCCCACGGAATTATAAACGCCCCCTCGCCCATCCGGTCAACATCAGATGACGTGTAGTAACTTCTAGAAGTACGTCTAGTTGGAATTTTTTATATCGCGCTGATTGCCATCAAACTGTATTTCATCATCAATATAATGCATTTGGGGCTATATATCACGTTCTGGAGAAAGCTGCAGAAAGAGATGAAAACATACTTATACATTAGACCATACTTTACTATGAATATGTGAATGAAAAAGTTTAACGTTGCTACACAATGAACAATACATATAGGACTTTGAATGGGCCCTAATAATGGCAATGTAGCAATAGAATTTAAAAAGTTATAGCCCTGCAAAGAAGGGGACTTTCTCCATAGACAAATAGCGCTGGCAATCTATGGTATATCATTAATTTAACCTTAGGCAACCAAAGTGTTAACTTTCTTTTTTTAATTTTAAATTTTTTTTTAACTTTTTTCTTTTCATGTCAACGTTCACACGCACAATATATGCTTACCTAGGATTTGACTTGATTCAACAACAAAGCAGTCGGAGCAATGACAAGCCGAAAACTGTCGAAATTGTAGTTATTTGAAGTTTGGATTTTTTTTTTACGACTGAGGTAGGTAAATTAAATTTCTTGAGACTAAAGTACCGAAAAAAGGTACCGTTGGGTACCGGTACCGGTATCGGTTCAAATGTGAAAGGTACCCATCCCTAGTAGTTAGAGACCCTAAACCATAGGTAGGAGGGAGCCGTTTTCCTCGCTGCACGATATGTCAGGTCGAGGACCTCGAAGCGGATTCGTGCGACGGTGGGAAGCCAGTGCAGCTCTCTGAGAGGTGGGGTGACACGGGCTGACTTTGGTAGGTTAGAGATCAGGCGGGCCGCTGTGTTCCGAACGAGTTGACGTGACTTGGTGGCGTGTGTAGCGGAACACTGAAATAATAACACGCTACCTACTTCCCCCTAA
>NW_028173565.1:139164-146524 GCF_963971535.1 Notolepis coatsorum
ATGTAATGTTAATTACCTGAAATTATTCCATTTTTGGGGGGGGGGGAGGGGACCCTGCATATATTGGTATCGGTTGATATCGGTATCGGAAATTAAGAGTTGGACAATATCGGTATATCGGTATCGGTAAAAAAGCCAATATCGACCATCCCTAGTTCCAAGAAATCCATTCCAACAGAAGGGCTTTAAAAATCAACAAAGCCCAATGATAGTTACGCCTTTCAACCAGAGAAGGCCGTCCAACCTCTTCATAACAGCGGTGGGTGTCATATCTGTCAACACACAGTAATAAATCTCAGGGCAGAATGATGGACCGAGTTCAGCGGTTTAAGAGTTGAAGCCGCTGAGCCTATAAATCACATCACCATATATATATAATATATATATATATAAATATATATATAACCCTCCATGTATTCCCTAGAAACCATACGGGTTCCGCTGGTATGAGCCGGGAGATTCAGACATGTAAACGCCTTTGACTGTACTTCAGTGTCCTCCTCGACGCACACGTTCACTCTCACAGTGCGTTGAAATAGAGATAGTTTAAAATCTGTTTCTTTTAGTTTAGTCAGTGATTAGTCATGGCGTGTATCTGATCATAGTGATTAGTCATTGCATGATTAATATGATCATAGTGATTATTTACTGCATGTATCTGGCCATAGTGATTATTTACTGCATGAATCTGATCATAATGATTATTCATTGCATGAATCTGATCATATTGATTATTTACTGCATGAATCTGATCATAGTGATTATTCATTGCATGAATCTGATCATAGTGATTATTTACTGCATGAATCTGATCATATTGATTAGTCATTGAATGAATCTGACCATAGCGATTATTCATTGCATGAATCTGACCATAGCGATTATTCATTGCATGTATCGGACCATAGTGATTATTCATTGCATGAATCTGATCATAGTGATTATTTACTGCATGAATCTGATCATAGTGATTATTTACTACATGAATCTGATCATAGTGATTATTCATTGCATGTATCTGATCATAGCGATTATTCATTGCATGTATCTGACCATAGTGATTATTCATTGCATGTATCAGACCATAGTGATTATTCATTGCATGTATCGGACCATAGTGATTATTCATTGCATGTATCGGACCATAGCGATTATTCATTGCATGTATCGGACCATAGTGATTATTCATTGCATGTATCTGACCATAGTGATTATTCATTGCATGTATCGGATCATAGTGATTATTCATTGCATGTATCTGACCATAGTGATTATTCATTGCATGTATCGGACCATATTGATTATTCATTGCATGTATCGGACCATAGTGATTATTCATTGCCTGTATCGAACCATAGTGATTATTCATTGCATGTATTTGATCATAGCGATTATTCATTGCCTGTATCGGACCATAGTGATTATTCATTGCCTGTATCGGACCATGGTGATTATTCATTGCATGTATCTGATCATAGTGATTAGTCATTGCATGTATCTGACCATAGTGATTAGTCATTGCATGTATCGGACCATAGTGATTAGTCATTGCATGAATCTGACCATAGCGATTATTCAGTGCATGTATCGGACCATAGTGATTATTCAGTGCATGTATCGGACCATAGTGATTATTCAGTGCATGTATCGGATCATAGTGATTATTCAGTGCATGTATCGGACCATAGTGATTATTCAGTGCATGTATCGGACCATAGTGATTAGTCATTGCATGTATCGGACCATAGTGATTATTCAGTGCATGTATCGGACCATAGTGATTAGTCATTGCATGTGTCGGACCATAGTGATTATTCATTGCATGTATCTGATCGTAGCGATTATTCATTGCATGACTCTGATCATAGTGATTATTCATTGCATGAATCTGATCATAGTGATTATTCATTGCATGTATCTGATCATAGTGATTAGTCATTGCATGATTAATCTGATCATAGTGATTATTCATTGCATGTATCGGACCATAGTGATTATTCATTGCATGTATCGGACCATAGCGATTATTCATTGCATGTATCGGACCATAGTGATTATTCATTGCATGTATCTGATCATAGCGATTATTCATTGCATGTATCTGATCATAGTGATTATTCATTGCATGTATCGGACCATGGCGATTATTCATTGCATGTATCTGATCATAGCGATTAGTCATTGCATGTATCGGACCATAGTGATTATTCATTGCATGTATCGGACCATAGTGATTAGTCATTGCATGTATCGGACCATAGTGATTATTCATTGCATGTATCGGACCATAGTGATTAGTCATTGCATGTATCGGACCATAGTGATTATTCATTGCATGTATCGGACCATGGCGATTATTCATTGCATGTATCGGACCATGGCGATTATTCATTGCATGTATCGGACCATAGTGATTATTCATTGCATGTATCGGACCATAGTGATTAGTCATTGCATGTATCGGACCATAGTGATTAGTCATTGCTTCGTTATGAGTCAGATAGTGGCGGTGCTGAGATCGGCACGGCGGCCACGCTCGTAGCGGAGCGAGGACACGAGACCTCGGCCCGGGATATCAGCGCCAAAAAACATGAAGTGTCTGGAACGCACAGCACAGACGCACTGCCCCGTCAGAGGTGGAAGTCACGCAGGCGGAGTTGATTTGATTTGAGACTCCGGCGTATTTGCCCCCCGAGACGATAAAGGCATAGTGGAGTAAAAGTCAATATCATTCCCTCCTCCCGCTTTGGCCTCGCTATCTGTTCCATCATCAAAGCCGCGCTGGCATTTAGACAAATCTCACGCTTTGACGTCCCAGAGGAGAGAGGCTGAAACAGATCTCCTATTCCCCACTCAGATGGCCCCAAACCTGGGTCAACTTCCCCGGACCTCCCCCCCCTTCTCTCTCTCTCTCTCTCTCTCTCTCTCTCTCTCTCTCTCTCTCTCTCTCTCTCTCTCTCTCTCTCTCTCTCTCTCTCTCTCTCCCTGGAGCTCCCAGACTGGGGGAAAGAGATAGAGGCTGACATTTCCATGTAGGAGGAAGGAAAAGGGGAACGGATTAGACTGTGAGGTGGAGAGAGAGAGAGAGAGAGAGAGAGAGAGAGAGAGAGAGAGAGAGAGAGAGGGACACTCAAAGAGAGAGAGATACACTTAAAGAGACAGAAGGGAGTTGATAGGAACCACCGTCTCCTCCAGGCTGGACGATAGCAATGTCCTCCTGACGGGAGCTGCAGTACATCCAAAACTGCGACGCTAGGATCCTGATGAGGGTGCGTGAATACAAATCACCTCCATCCTCAGATCAATCCACTGGCTTCCTGTCTCTCTCAGGTTAAATAGGACCACATCACCTCCATCCTCAGATCAATCCACTGGCTTCCTGCCTCTCTCAGGTTAAATACGACCACATCACCTCCATCCTCAGATCAATCCACTGGCTTCCTGCCTCTCTCAGGTTAAATACGACCACATCACCTCCATCCTCAGATAAATCCACTGGCTTCCTGTCTCTCTCAGGTTAAATAGGACCACATCACCTCCATCCTCCAGATCAATCCACTGGCTTCCCGTCTCTCTCAGGTTAAAAACGACCACATCACCTCCATCCTCCAGATCAATCCACTGGCTTCCTTCCTCTCTCAGGTTAAATACGACCACATCACCTCCATCCTCAGATCAATCCACTGGCTTCCTGCCTCTCTCAGGTTAAATAGGACCACATCACCTCCATCCTCAGATCAATCCACTGGCTTCCTGTCTCTCTCAGGTTAAATACGACCAAATCACCTCCATCCTCCAGATATTCTTAGCACTTTGAGATTATCAAATGTAGGGCGGCTAAGTGGCGCAGTGGGCAAGGCGCTCGCCACTAATGCAGGAGATGCTGGGTTCGAGCCCAGCTCTCTGCGTTGCTACCATCTTGGCTGGTCGTTCATACTAATACAATTGGCAGTATTAGGGGGTGGGAAGCTGGTGGGTGGGGATCGGACGTTGTGGACAGCGACTCCTACAGGTCGGTTGGTGCGCTTGCGCAGTAGAATCAGGAAGCAACGGGGTTGGCGTGTCCCTCCAAACTCAGACCCCCGCCGCTGAGAGATCGCGCTGTGCAGGTGAAAAGATGCGACGGCTGCCTCCTCGAGTACCGGAGGGGACACGTGATAAGGCTTTGTCCACATTGCAGCCAGCTTGTGGGAGGCATGGCCTAACAGCGTTCGAGACAGGGGAGGGTAGAATTGGACGATACAAGATTGGGATGGGAGAAAAATAGAAAATGGGAGAAAAAGTAGATAAAAAAAAAGAAGAGATTGTCAAATGTAAAGTGCAATATAAGTCAAATAGATTATTGTTATAATTATTATTCACTGTGAGTGGAACAGAGGACCGTGGAGCTCTGTGTTTCCTTCAGGACCACGGAGAGCGACTGGGGGCCGGCTCACACTACGCTCGGTGACCTTTGACCTGCTTTCAGTCTCTATGTAGTGCTACAATGATCAGCCTGCCACTTTCACACTGACTCACACACACACACTGACACTCACACACCACACACACACACACACACACACAACACACACACACACACACACACACACACACACCCACTTTGTTCAATGTTATTTTTCTTTTATGATTTGTCTCCCAACTGTCAACTCCGTTCTCTTACAATCCCCAATTTGCCCTCACCTTCCCCCCCCCCCCCCCCCCTCTCTCTCTCTCCCCCTCTCTCCCTCCCTCCCTCCCCTCTCTCTGCCCTCTATCCATCTCTCTACCGCTCTATCCCTCCCTATCCCCCCTCTCCCCCCTCTCTCTCTCTACCCCTCTATCCCTCTCTCTCTCTACCCATCTCTATACCCGTCCCTTCCCCCCTCTCTCTCTGAGTGCAGGTTGGTTGTAATCACAGAGAACAAATTGATTTCAGTCCAGACCATGAGGAAGAGAGGAAACCGCCACACACACAATACACACACGCACGCACCGCACGCACACACACACACACACACACACACACACACACGCACAGTGTCTGATGTGATCTGATCAAAGTCCCTCTCTGCATCTTATCCGAATAGCATAGTTACACACATGAATCGTCAACAGGTGATTTTCATTCAAGCTGCACATAAATCATATAGTTGTCAGACCACTTCAAACCATAGTTCAAACACATCAAATCCTTCACTACGATTGTCATTGTCACAGTCCCAGCGTTCTGGCTCAGAGTCCTTTTTATGTACAGTATAATGTTATGGGTCGCCCTCTACACCCACAACAAGTTCCAATGCTTGTTGAACATTATACCTCTTTTCATGTCTTTTATTATAAAACCTGGGGCAAGATCCGCCCTCTATCCTCTGTTACTTACGGGGGGCGACAGCTAATCAGCCAGAGTGCAGAGCTGGAGCATGCAGAAACAATAGGAATTTCCCATTGGTCCTCCCAGCCACGTGATAATTTCTAGCATTTCCATTGGCTATAGGCTAAAAGCTCAGTGAGAGATAGATATAGACTGGATTTACTAGTCTACAGAAGGTGTAGGTGTTTTAAGATTTTAGTCAATTCAAAGTCGAATACCAAGCTGTCTGTGAGTGACATAGAGAGATACTTTCAATTTAGGCGGAAGCTAGCTTTCAACGCTAAGCTAGCTTTCAACGCTAACATAGCTTTCAACACTAAACTAGCTTTCAACACTAACATAGCTTTCAAGGCTAAGGTAGCTTTCAACGCTAAACTAGCTTTCAACGCTAACATAGCCTTCAACGCTAAGCTAGCTTTCAACGCTAAACTAGCTTTCAACTCTAAGCTAGCTTTCAACGCTAAGCTAGCTTTCAACGCTAAGCTAGCTTTCAACGCTAAACTAGCTTTCAACGCTAAGCTAGCTTTCAGCGTTAAACTAGCTTTCAACGCTAAGATAGCTTTCAACGTTAAACTAGCTTTCAACGCTAAGCTAGCTTTCAACGCTAAGCTAGCTTTCAACGCTAAACTAGCTTTCAACGCTAAGATAGCTTTCAGCGTTAAACTAGCTTTCAACGCTAAGCTAGCTTTCAACGCTAAGCTAGCTCTCAACATGTTCACGGTACTATCCATGTTGCATAGCTGGCCAGTGTCGTCTTCCTGCAACATCTCTTGCCTCACAGGATTTAAGAGGCACAAACAAGCACTGTTGGTGATTTAAGAAATGTGTAGAATCAATTACTCACACCCATCCCTAGTAATTATTTGAGTAACAACACACTAGTCGGCAGACACTGTAGTTACACAAGGTTTACACAAGACTGACACCATGCAGGACACGTGCCTACAGCACACCAACACACACACACACACACGGATGTGCATGTGCACGCACATACGCAATCACAATCACAAAATACAGCGTTTGTAGGTACGCTGCTGTCAGCAGCATTCCTGGAGCTGCCGTCAGCAATAGCAGGCATCAGTAGGGTTCAACTGAGGGTTTTTACATAAAGAGAGAGAGAGAGAGAGAGAGAGAGAGAGAGAGAGAGAGAGAGAGAGAGAGAGAGAGAGAGAGAGAGACTCTCCCAGGAGACTGAGTGAGAAGGAGCCGTCTTTTTTGACTGTACAACACACAGTGTGATATCAATAACCCCCCATTACCCTCAACACTTCCGCTTATTCCTATTGCTTCCTTCTTTTTCCTGAAGAATTCACACTAGGATACCCTCTCTTTCCGCTATCACTTACCCCCCTCTCCGATCCTCTCCTCTCCTTCCCCTGTCCCCCTCTCCTCTCCTCCTCGCTGCCTCCATCAGCTCATTAAGCTTGACTTATCTCACTGTGCAGAGCGGAAATTAAATCCAGCGCCCCCCCCCACTCCCCTCTTTTGCCCCCCATCTCTCTCCCTCTCTCTCTCTCTCTCTCCCTCTCCCTCTCTCTCTCTTCTCTCTCTCTCTCTCTCTCTCTCTCTCTCTCTCTCTCTCTCTCTCTCTCTCTCTCTCCCTCTCCCTCTCTCGCACCACCATCCAGGTTAATGGGAATAAACGCCCTACATTTATTTTTTTGTGGCGTCGTTGCTCCTTTGTGCACTGTTTGTCTTTCTAACTGCAGCTCATAAAGCTTGGCCCCTCTCAGCGAGGGGGGAGGGTGGGGTAAGAGGGGAGGGGGCGGGGGAGTCACAGGAATGTGTAATGTCTCTCCGGCTGCCTCCCAAAAGGCATTCTGGGAGAAGTATTTAACACTGAGGGAATAAACAGCCAGGCTGAATAAAGATAAGCTGTCTCGTAGTCTCTGCACTCTGTCACTTTACTGACTGCTGTCTCCACAGATATCATCTGCTCCTCCTCTCCTCCCTCTCTCCACCCTGCTCTGATCTCACGCTCCTCTCCTCCTCCTCCTCTCTCAC
>NW_028173564.1:0-15607 GCF_963971535.1 Notolepis coatsorum
GAGATCCGCGTGCCGGTCCTTCAGGTGTTTTGCCATATTTGAGGTGTTGGCACCTTTCGTTGGCACTGGCCCTGTAACACCGCTTGCAAATGGGCATTGTGACATCTTTAACTTTCCCTTCTGTGTTTACTTCAAAACCGAAGTACTTCCAAACAGCACTTCTGCTGTTTTCTTTATCTTTAAGTTGTGGAGGCGCTGCATCTGCCATCTTAGTTCACTCAGCTAAAATGTTTACTGAAGAGTGAAGACGCCGACGGCTCGCTGTGAGGGGGAGGGCTGGAGGGGAAGCGTGCTCTGAACAGCTGGAGGGGCAAGCGTGCTCTGAACAGCGTGTCAACAAACTTCCGGTAGAACACTGCCAGCGGGTACCGATACTACAGAAAGTATCGGTATTTCGGGAAATGAGTATCGTAACTGTTTTAAATATTCAGTATCGATATTTATCGATACTTCGATATTTTTGACAACACTACACCTTACTGTGAATTGTACCTAAATTGTACCTCATCCCATTTCTGCTTTGCACTATATAGTACTGTACATTAGTACACTGCATAGTATTGTATATTATATGGTAACTCAGAACATTGTACATATGTCTATACCGAACACTGTGACCTCATTTTCTTCTTCTAAACTACATGCTATACTATGTTATTTGATACTATCTTGTCTGGCACAGTCTCTGGAGCGTAACAGTGAGAAGCATTTTGTATGAAAGTATTCTGTACTTCTGTATGACAACTATTAAAGAAACTTGCATTATTCTGCGATAACAATGGAAACAAAGAAGAAAAGAAAATATATACAGTACAATCATTCATTCATTCATTCAGTTAGTAAAAAAGACAAATATGACAATACATAGAGACATGCAACCATAATACATAAGTAGGTCAACTAATTTCAAAAGCTTCAAAAAGCTTCATATTGCACATCTACTTGCTCTGAACTGTCCCTGAGGGCTGAACTTCATATTCGGGATAAAGAATATGAGAAGGGTGCTGTAAGATTATCTGTGCCTGGCTGACCACTACTTTCTCGAAGATAGATTGGAGTGACGGATACTTGGTGTTTCCGGTCACCTTCATCGCTGCTTTCACTAGCCTTTCAAGCTTCGACTTACACTGTACTGTGAGTGTACCAAACCACGCCGCCATCCCATATCTCATCAGGCTTTCTAGGACAGCTTTATAAAATGTGGTCATGATCGCTGTGCTCACACCAAACAGTCTTGAGTCTACGGAGGAAGTGCAGTCGTTGGGCTAGTTTGGAACACAGAACATCAACATGTACATCCCATTTCAGTCGATTGGGATGTACATGTTGATGTTCTGTATTCCAAACTAGCCCAACGACTGCACTTCCTCCGTAGGAGATTACTACTGTGTGGAATACAGTGAAAAGTCTATAGACCTGTTCGCTGTATACAAACATACCGTGCTCGAGCCAATCAGCAAAACCAACTGAGTCACGTGACTAAGTTGCCCCCTACCTTCGCGAGCTGCTGCGCTAAAAAAGTAGCACAGCAAAGTACTACGGGGCTCTATGGCGAAACCATGACACTGCCCTGACTAAAAGTTGTTTAAAAACGAAAACGGCTGGATGTCATTTTGCCAAATCAGCATGGCTGTGAGTCTTTCACCTTTTACATATCGAGCTTTGGCATGGATTGATTGTTTAGATCGCTAGCATGGCTAACAAATGCAAATATATTGTAGTCTGCCCCGTGGTTTCTGACCGGGATTACGTTCCGTTTGCCCCCTTGATGCGCACGCACACTGAGTTTGACGTGGACAGCGAACAGGTCTATGTGTTACACTTTAAACAGACTAGATCGGTCTCAGGAGCTGTATTTTTGTTTTTTATTTCAACTACAACTGCCCTACACTGTAATAATAATCATAACTACCTACCTCATACTAGAGTCTACCCATATAACTCTATACAAGTTGCATGTACAATAGTGCTGTATATACCGTATATATACACATTTATATTTACCCCATATATCCATATCTGTCTGAATACACCTGCATATAATCCTTCTATATACCTACTTATACACCTGCATATATCCCATATAATATAACTATGATAGCATGTACAATAATGCTGTATACCGTATATATATATTTATTCTTACTATATATTTATATATATATACTATATATCTATTATATCCACATCTGTCTCTACATACATGCATATAATCCTTTTTACATATCTGTAGTTACTAGGCTATATCTATATCTGTACATATCCCTTAAATACTCTTACTAGTTACGCTGCTCTGCCAGTATGACTTACTACCATAGTGTCTTTATACCTGTATCACTGTACATATTAATACTATATCTATATCTGTAGATACTATATCTATATCTGTACATATCCCTTACCTACTCTTACTAGGCGGCACAGTGGTGTAGTGGTTAACACACTGTCACCTCACAGCTAGAAGGTACAGGGTTCGATACCCGCTTGGGGACCAGGTTTCCGCGTTGCCAGGTACCCAGGTGGGGAATCTCCCAGGCCTTTCTGTGTGGAGTTTGTATGTTCTCCCCGTGCTCGCAAGGGTTTCCCCCCGATAAGAGAAACCCAATGGAAAAACATGCACAACAGATCACTAACGCTGTCGGGTCCCTGACGAAGACGGACAGGAGCACTTGGATTGGTCCCCAGGGCGCGGTCCCTCGCCGACGGCCCTATCTGCTCCCGGCTGGCCTTAACTGCATGTGTGTGTGTTCCTGTGTGTGTGCCTCCCATCGCATGTGTGTGTCTGCCTGCATGCCGAATAAAGACTTCTCCAAAGTCCAGTTATTATTATTATTATTATATACTGGTTACGCTGCTGGCCAGTATGACTTACTACCATAGTGTCTTTATACCTGTGTCACTGTACATATTAATACTACAACTCTGTACATAATTATGTAACAGGGCTGATATCATCACCTTTTTGCGTTGTGTTAAACTTTGATGCCCGGAAGGAGTTTCGAACCCGGGTCTGCCGCACCACGGGCGACATCACAGACCGCTATACCAAGAGGTGAATTCACTTCTTGGTAACGTGTCTATGTGTCTTTTGACCCATTCTCTGCCGGGCATTGTACCCATCATTGTACCCTTTCTGCCAGCGCTATAAGTCTATAGAGATGTTCACCTTCTTTGCAGGGCTATAACTTTTTAAATTGTATTGCTAAATTGACATTACTATGGCCCATTCAACATCAATTATCTATCGTTCAGGATGTAGGAACGTTTTACTTTTTCATTCACACATTCATACTAAAATACTGTCTAGAGTATAAATATGTTTTTATCGTTTTCTGCAGTATTTCATAGAATGTGAGATATAGGCATAAATGCATATATTAGATGATCAAATGATAAATGCAACTCATAGCCAAGCTCAGGGACATGGGCTTGAACTATGACCTCTGCCAGTGGGTCTTGGACTCCCTGACGGGTAGATTTGCACTACAACTCGTACACCTTACTGTAAATTGTACCTAAATTGTACCTCATCCCATTTCTGCTTTGCACTATATAGTATTGTATATTAGTACATTGCATAGTATATTGTATATTGTATGGTAACTCAGTTACTTCTAGTCTGCATTGAACATTGTACATATATCTATACTGAACACTGTGACCTCTATTTTTACTTCTTTTTACATGCTACTTTATTTTATTTCATACTTATTTTGTCTAGCACAGTCTCTGGAGCGTAACAGTAAGAAGCATTTTGTATAAAAGTATTCTGTACTTCTGTATGACAACTATTAAAGAAACTTGAACTTGAGTTTGATACCGATCAACGTTATATTAAAAATGTCAACTATACATGGTCCTAAACATCATGACTGGTCATCTGCGGGTGAACGGAGGGGGGGGGGGGGTCGTTTATAATTCAATGACCGCCGTTAAATGATTCATGTAGTATGGGTGATATATTGATCAGAGCAGTTTGTATCGAAAATGGTAAAGAAAAACACTGAAACTCACCCCAGTCTCCTCGTAGCGTTGGGCGATGAGAGTGGAGCAAAAAGATCGCTATTATGGGATGTTGATCGATGCGATCCATTTCCGGTTTGTATATTACTAATACACGTCCAAATCATGTTGATTATTGAGTTATGGCAAAGATCCATATAGACGGTGTCTGTATTGAGCCCCGGGACGATAAGCGAGTGGCCGGACGAAAATAGGGGACGGACCGAGCACTTCCGGGCACTTCCGGTTTGGCAACTCGTCAGTCGGCCACGAGGTGGCGGTATTGAAGCGTTGCAGAGTTGTGATGGCCCAGACAGCATCACCCAAGACTCCGTGGGTGAAATATGAATACCATGACGAAAATATGAAATACTGATCTAAAAAACGCCTTACGGAGTTATTGGCAGACAACGCATGGCGGAGAAACCCGCCTTAACACGTGAATGGCGGAGAATGGGTTAAGGGGGAGTTAGTTTAACTCGCAGTACCGCTACTTGCCACAGTCACTTCACAACACTTGGAAGTCCATCGTGACTGTGCCTCGTGGTACAATCTGTTACACTCACCCCCCCTAAACTCACTCCACCCAAGGCATCCGGGTCGCGTGAATATTAAAGGCAACCAACTTGTGTTCGGCTATTCTCTGATTGGCCGCGCCCCCCCGCCCCCACGCGCAGGCAAGCGCAGTCGTCCCACGTCCCAAATGAAATCCAAGGAGCGCAAGCGAGCGGCAGCGCGGGCAACCAACTTGTGTCAACCAACTTGTGTTCAGCTGCGGTAGCAGTGGAGCGCTATGAAATGCGCTGAACTAGAAAGCGTAACGTTATTATGTTTCGCGTCACTGTACACCAGATTCACTCGTGTATAAACAAAGCCCATACAGTTATGAAATGCGCTGAACTAGAAAGCGTAACGTTATTATGTTTCGCGTCACTGTACATCACTTCAGCTCCAGCAGCAGCAGCAGCAGCACCGTTGTACTACCAGATTCACTAGTGTATAAACAAAGCCCATACAGTTATGAAATGCGCTGAACTAGAAAGCGTAACATTATTATGTTTCGCGTCACTGTACATCACTTCAGCTCCAGCAGCAGCAGCAGCAGCACCGTTGTACTACCAGATTCACTAGTGTATAAACAAAGCCCATACAGTTATGAAATGCGCTGAACTAGAAAGCGTAACATTATTATGTTTCGCGTCACTGTACATCACTTCAGCTCCAGCAGCAGCAGCACCGTTGTACTACCAGATTCACTAGTGTATAAACAAAGCCCATACAGTTATGAAATGCGCTGAACTAGAAAGCGTAACATTATTATGTTTCGCGTCACTGTACATCACTTCAGCTCCAGCAGCAGCAGCACCGTTGTACTACCAGATTCACTAGTGTATAAACAAAGCCCATACAGTTATGCTCATATTTTGCGAATGCATAAACTATATCTTAAATTATGGCTATGTGTCTAATATGGCTGTCGCTTATCAATGACTTCGCGACAGCCATATTAGACACATCGCCATAATTTAAGATATAGTTTATGCATTCGCAAATATGAGAGCTCTGTCATTGAAGTGGGTGGTGGCACTAACAGTAGCGATTTTTATTGTTTTGTCATGACCAAACATAATCCCAACATAGATAGGAGGTGTACTGTATGTCAAATGTCGGTCATGTGGGCATGGTGGAAGAGTTTAGTACAGTCACACAACGGAACACCAGTGGCATTAACCAACAAGGGCGCTCCTCTCAAGAGTACCTGGGGGAGCCTCATGCGCATGCGCGTCTGCCGCGTCTCGCCGCGTCTCTCGAGTCTCTCTTGCCGCGAAGGGCGTGTGCTAGTGGATTGATTGATTGGCCGTGTGGCCAATCAGAGAAACGCTGAACGAAAAGCTGAACACAAGTTGGTTGCCTTTAATATTCACGCATCCGGGTCACGGCACTAATATCGTCACATTTTTGTGTTGTGTTAAACTTCGATGCCCCGAGGGAGTTCCGAACCCGGGTCTGCCGCACCACGGGCGACATCACAGACTGCTATACCAAGAGGTGAATTCACTTCTTGGTAATGTGTCTATGTGTATTTTAAGGGAGAGTGAGTTTAACTCGCAGTACCGCTACTCACCACAGTCACTTCACAACACTTCACACACAGCCTCACGGTACGATCTGTTACACATACATCTGATTAGCACTATTACTCAGTAGTACTAATTTATATATTTTATGCCTGTAACGTCCCCAGGGCCGGCCCTTGCTGGGCCGGTTATGATAATAACAGTGAACATTTCCTCCCTCCTGACAATGGTTGCCTACCTGGTTCCCTACCTCCTGACACTGGTCTCCTACCTCCTGACCGTGGTCCTCTACTTGCCTCTTGTGGCCAGACGAGCCAGTTGGTTCAGACACTGTTTCTACACTTGATAACTCACATGCTTACTTTAATTAATGGGATAATTAATGGGATGTCACTGTGTGTGTTATTGTTGAACTTCCCCACCCTGGTGTGAATTGGTTTCCCTGGTTAGTGTTGTTTGGTGTATTGCTTATTGCCTAGTGGTTGTTTGTTTTGTTCTGTGCCTGTCTCTCCCCAGCTGGGGCCAATTAGTAATTAGTGTTGTTATTTAAGTGTGGGTTGCCCTCACCTGGTTGTGGAGTCATTCCTCCTTGTTACTTGTTCCTGTGATGTCTGTGTCAAACGTCGTCCTTGTAGTTGTGCTCTGTCTAAAGTAAGTGTATATTAGTTTCTGTTTTGTCTTCTTTTATTTCGTGTGTTATGTCCGTCTTCTGGTTAGGTTTGTTTTGTAGTTAGTGCCAGCACGGCTGTGCCTATTGTTTATGCTTGCATGTACTTTTGAAGTTGCCAAGTAAACACTTTAAATTGTGACCGTCGACTCCTGCCTCATCTCCCTGCTTACTCTTTCCTGCTGCCTTGGGTTCTATCGCCACCTTACCGTATCGTAACAATGGCCAGTT
This sequence comes from Notolepis coatsorum, assembly GCF_963971535.1. NCBI lineage: Eukaryota > Metazoa > Chordata > Actinopteri > Aulopiformes > Paralepididae > Notolepis > Notolepis coatsorum. The sequence goes on from NW_028173564.1 coordinate 6,979, forward strand.
TATTCACCTGTATATTGTATATTACTATTGCACTTTACTGTTACATTTGCACTCTGTTTGATTTCGCCAGGCTATAATCAACTCTCGCTCAACAACAACAAAAAAGTCAATCAAGATTGTTTCAATAAAACAAAATGACATGAAAACACCATTTCATTACCATGTTTGTTACCATGTGTATACATAAATTATGAATGTACATTTAGTTATTTAGCTGACACTTTTATCCAAAGCGACAAGTCGGCAGGAACTAAGGGTACAACTCTGGCAGCTAATGGTCAGTAAGATTGTTCATTAAAGTGTCGAACTTGAGTGCATAGTAGTATAGACATACTAGTACATTAGGTAGTAGTATAGACATACTAGCATAGTAGCTAGTAGTTTAGACATATTAGCATACTAGCATAGTAGGTAGTAGCAGTGGCGGACTGGCCATCGGGACGTTCGGGACGAATCCCGATGGGCCGGAACCAAAGTGGGCTGGTCCAAAAGATTTTTTTTTCTTTTTTTTTACTTTTTTTTTTTTACTTTTTTTTTTTGTGCCAATGTGTGGGCCAGTGTGTGGGCCACTAATGTGGGCCGGTGTGTGGGCCAGTGTGTGGGCCAGTGTGTGAGTCGGTGTGTGGGCCACTAATGTGGGCCAGTGTGTGGGCCGGTGTGTGGGCCAGTGTGTGAGTCTGTGTGTGGGCCACTAATGTGGGCCAGTGTGTGGGCCGGTGTGTGGGCCAGTATGTGGGCCAGTATGTGGGCCGGTGTGTGGGCCGGTGTGTGGGCCAGTATGTGGGCCAGTCTGTGGGCCGGTGTATGGGCCAGTGTGTGAGTCGGTGTGTGGGCCACTAATGTGGGCCAGTGTGTGGGCCAGTATGTGGGCCGGTGTGTGGGCCGGTGTGTGGGCCAGTATGTGGGCCAGTGTGTGGGCCGGTGTGTGGGCCAGTGTGTGGGCCAGTGTGTGGGCCAGTGTGTGGGCCACTAATGTGGGCCGGTGTGTGGGCCGGTGTAGTGTGTGGGCCAGTGTGTGGGCCGTATGTGGGCCGGTGTGTGGGCCATTATGTGGGCCGGTGTGTGGGCCAGTGTGTGGGCCGGCAATAAAACAATAAACAAGTTGCATAAACTAAATCAAATTAAACATTATCACAGTTCTGGTTTGCCTTAACACTTTCACTGCCACTCACGAGATATCTCGGAATTATTAATATCTCGTTGAAAGCCACTCACGAGATTTCTCAGATTTTTTCTTTTTTTTTTGCGATCTGAAATCATATTGCATCACGCGAGCCTACCCTAGTATACCCGAGTGCCGCCGGCGATCAGATGTGGAAAAAAGCGCCCCCTATCGTCTCCCAGATGACATAAGGGATTTTGGAATGGACTCAATGAAAATGGATGGGGAAAAAAATCCTGTACTCCACATTTTCCAGTCCACCCATGCAGCCGGAGTACCAGGGTTCATTCAGGGGGCTCTGAGCCCCGCGGAATCATGTACTGCACTGTACACACGGTGGATCTATACACTTATTGATTTTTTCGAATGGTGATCAGGAATTGGAATATACCAGTTGGATACCATCTGATGTCAGGTAAGGAATCTATGTTATCAGTGTTAGGATAATCAGACTCATTTTGATGAAGATATAGGCTGTTTTGTGAAATGGGTTCTATCGGTTTTACTGAAAAAATTCAAGAGGAAATGAACACGGCGATTATCCGTGCGCAGCTCGAATGGGCGTGCGTGTATGTATAATATTGATCATCTAGCGTTTATTTGAAAACGCTTCATAAATAGGCCGACAAATATCAACGTTCTGGAATATTCCAGTAAAAGACGATTATCATAGAATGCTTCAGAATGGACTGTTTTTTACCTCAAAACGGGTGCTTTTCAAAATGCTCTCAAACGGAAATGAAGCGATAAAAAACCAATCTGCCTTGACAGCACTGACTGGAAAAGGATTCTTTGATAAGCGACGGGCAGATTAGACACATAGCCATAATTTAAAACATAGATTAGGCAATATTAACGCTAACATTAAAGTGGATGGTGGCATTGAATCGCTAACTCTGGCGCCACCTCGTGGCATAGAAAGTGTTAAGATGCAGTTTAAGATGGGTCTTGAACATGGAGTATGTAGGGCACTCTCTAATCACAACTGGTAGGCTATTCCAGTAGTTACCACTTTTAACAGAGAACACAGTTTTTGCAATGGTAGTATACCAAAAAGGCACCTTACAGTCCCCTCTACTGATGGCCCTGGTGGTACAAGTGTCTGCTTTCTGTTGGATGAACTCATTCAATGGGGGAGGGGCAAGTCCATGCAGAACCTTGTACATGAAGCAAGTATATTTGAAAACTTGGAAATTCTCGAAACTTAGCATGTTATGTTTTTCTAAAACATTACAGTGATGAAATGAAATTGGTTTCCTATCAAATACTTTTATGGCTTTTTTGTAGAGTAATTCTATTGGTGTAAGAGTAGTGACATATGAAAGAGACCAGTTGATAAAACAGTACTCGATGTGTGATAAAATCATTGGGTCTCATTCCCGAAAACTTTTCAAAGATATATTCTGGAAGACTTATCTTGGAACCACTGAGACATAATCTATGACAAGTACACTCTGAGTCCTGAACGTGCTGGAGATATGTCTTAAGTGGCTGAAACGGTTGCAGAAATTATATGATCTGATATCTGCTTGGAGAATGGCATTCTGTCGTAAACTCCAAAGCGCGTTCCCGTTCAGCTCATTTGCATACAAACCACGCCCCCGACAGTCCTTATAAAGCAACTGTTGATGCAGCTGTGTGAAATGGAATGGCGGAAGTGCTTTGAGAGCCGCGTGATTACGAAACCTAGCGTCAGTCAGTGCCAATCAGAGAGCGTCTCCGAGAAATGCGGCTAGATTTCATAATCACGCTTGCGCCCATCAAAACTATAGATTAGATTAATGTATTGGCATCATATACAGCTCGCGGTACACACCTGCCGCAGCGCGCGCGCGCACGCACACACACACGCGCGCGCAGTACTGTATATGAATGAATGAATGACATATAATATATATAGCCTACGGGCCGGCGGGCGTAATGAATGAAGCATTATGGCTTATTATTCCATAAGCCTATAAACTACTGTTCATTCGTAGGCGCACACAAGACTATTTCCACCGATTAGCTTTAGTTCTTATTTATTTATCCACTGTCATTTCAGTGTTGGTGTATAGGCTATATAGTGTATTTCAATATAAGTTTAATTGATATATTCGGAGGAATGCAGGTTTATAGCTATATCAACCCCCTCCAATGTACAGTAAATGACCAAGTATGGTTTTGTCAATATTCCAATGTACAGTTTTGCTTGTACAGTGTAAGTCTACCACCCCTCCAACCTCCTCCAACAGTTTCTACGTCAAATGTACTCTCTTTTCTGGACTCTTTTTGTATCACAAACAGTACTGTATTTGCAAATCTGGTATGTCATAAATGTATAGATGTAGCAGTACTGTCTATCTGTGTCGTGTGTGTCATATATGTTATGATGAATTGAAAATGGGGGACCCTGATGTAAACAAGACGAAATTCTTTCTCTGGTCTGCATCCCCTTATGTAATTGAGCTGTACTGTACTGTACCCATTCTGCAATCTGTTAATAAAGTTTTCAATCAATACCAATCAATGGGATACATTGCATGTTGACCTGCATTCTTTCAAATGTATATAATTAATCATTAAAACAGATGTGTAACAAATAAGAAATGCAAATTCCACAGAAGGCATTCAATTATTATTATTTTCAATCATTTCACAATAATTGCATAATTGTGTTTGAATATCTGAGTAATTAAAGTAATTATACATTTGTCCAAAATAGCTGGTTCAGATATGGTTAATCCAGCTGCCCTGTGATCAGATGAATCCATATTATTTATTTTTCCGACATCAAATGCGTAATTTCTTATCGTACAAATATTGTCATATTTATTTTAATTATGATCAAGTAATTAATTCCAAGGAGGCCTGTAGCGTTAACATGAAGGAATCACTATGAGAACACAGTCTGTCAAGTTGTAATAAAGTTTTAAATTAGTCAATCAATCATGAGATTTGATCGTGGGCTGAGAGCATATTTAAGAGTGCTCCTCAGCACTCTTGGATCTGCTCTCAAATAAGATCTCAGGAAAATTTGAGGACTCCCATTCCCAGCCCTAATATGTCTTAAATAGGCCGAAATCTGGCTAAGACGAAATATTTTGTCGTAACTACGTTCGAGAATGAGACCCATTGAATGCAGAAACATCCTTGCAGCATTAACGATAGGTTATGGCTATAACCAAGTTCTGTTAGTTAGGGGCGATGCTTGGCATCACACTGCACTATCTCGCGTACGTGCACGCGTACTGAATAAACCACAAATGTACCTCTAATACCAGTATTAGTCTGACCACACCCCTCATCAGCTTACCTTCATAAGCAGGTGTGTGGTCACCTGCTCTCCTCCTTCCCAAGCTTTCACCACAAGGTGAGGACAAGGGCTGCAGCGGCCGTCTGATGCCAAGCATCGCCCCTAACTAACAGAACTTGGTTATAGCCATAACCTATCGTTCTGTATCGTTAGTGGCTTAGCTTGGCATCACACTGCACAAGGGAGGCCAAGCGGAGCCACTGGCTGACAAATACACCCCGCTGACAGCCCCCCCACAACCATCAGAACAGGGAGGGCCGAGCCCCCCCGACCCCCCCTAATGGCGGATAGCCCCCCTATTAGGGACGTCACGGGAAAGCGACGGACCCGACCGTGCGAAGAGGCACTCAAGCAACTCAACGCACAGGGTGAGCAGACCGTGGCTTGACCCCACGACTACACACACGCACAACCCGCATGCCACCCGGGAACGAACGGAGGAACAACCTCGTTACTGCCCCCAGAATCACGGGGTCAAGGGCAAACCCAACCCCGTGGCAAGGCCGTAGCAGCGGAGCACGAAGGAAGACCCAGACCCACCAAAAGGACTGGACTCCCTAGAATGGGGGCCCGGAGAAGTCCATGATGCCAGCATCAAGACCCCACCAGGTGGGCACGTAGTGCCCCGCCCCCCAAATCGCCAGCGTATTCGGACAAAGGCCCCTCAGTTACTGCACCTGGTATTCCCAGGCGGAATCCCATCCAAGTACTAACCAGGCCAGAACCTGCTTAGCTTCCGAGATCGGACAAGATCGGGCGTGTTCAGGTCGGTATGGCCGTAAGCCGAGCGGGCCCCGTCCCCCCAATAGTACACCGCCTGGCACACTGACCCTGCAGAACAGGCAGTCAGCATGGCCGTAAGCACACAAAAAAGGTTAACCAACGGAAGCAGGCAGCGCACCGGGGAAAAACCAGGCAACAGGCTGTTAACCCTAGCCTGGAGACTGCGGACGAGACAGGCGCCAGAGGGGACAGCTGAACACAGCCGCCCCGGCGGAAGGAGCGTAAGCTGGCGGTGTTGCATGACCAAGCCTCCATTTAACAACCCCCACCCAGAGGGGTCGAGGCAGAGAAGGCTGACACGATTGGCAGACGTCATGAACGTGCAGGGGCACCCTCAAACGGTGAACCCGGGAGTTGACACTGCTCCAACACACCAGGGAATCAACCACCTCGGTGTTACCCAATGCGGTGGTTGTTCCTATAACCCCTCAAGAAAAAACTCCAAAACACACCTGCGGGTATACACCGGCTATACCGCAGTACAAGTGTTTCAGTTTCCAAAAAGGGTTAACCCAGGCCTACGGGTCGCAAACATCACTTCGGACCGGGCCTGGCGGTACGGGAAGCACAGGGTCACCAGAGGAGGTCAAAAAACCACCCCCACAGGCCCCTCTTCGCCATGCGTGAGAGAGGAGCGAAAAATAATGGAGAACCAGCCCCTAAGCACACCGTACCTGGTATTCCCCGGCGGTCTCCCAACCAAGTACTAACCAGGACCAACCTGTGTAGCGGCCGAGATCCGACGAGATCCGACGAGATCGAGCGCGTACAGAATGGCATGGCTGTAAGCCATGACGACAGTGCTGAGTAAAAACATACCCAACCAGGGTCTCCATAGCGCTTAACCCTGTGACACCCAGACCGACCTGGCATTTTTCCCCCTGAAAAAAGCCCAAGTCCCTCAGGGTACCAGAACAGCAGATCTGCATCCCCGGCGGACAACGGGTTCAACTGATCTGGACCAGCGTGACCAGAACCAGTCCCGTGCCCTAACCACGCCGACATGCCTACTCCAGGAGAAGGGCAGATATGCGTGTTGATCTTAACATGAAAAGAAGGCGCCACCCAGACGTTCGGACGAACCGCGCCTGGTGGCCCACCCCAAGGGCGTGAGACCCCACTACATATGTTCAGATCCATCCCGTCATCATCCCCCAGACATGAACGAGAATCCGTCGACAACCCACCCAGGTCATGGGATGTGGTCGTCGGAAGAGGAAAAACCCCCATCTCAGTTGCTTTATAAAAACGCTGTTTCAACCACAAGCAACCAAGGCGTGCCAGTCAATCGCCTGTTTACAGCGAGCTAGCACTATACGTGCGTCGGGACACACCCCCATCAATGAACAGGCTATTTAGACCTGTCATTGAATCCCCAAGGCGCCCAGGGGAACGACAAGAGGGGTGTGACACTCCCTAACTCCAACACTTCTGGAATAGAAAGAAGGAAGCATCAACAGTATGTATCCCAGTCTACACAGCCAGGGTAAAAAATGTTCACATTTTTACATCCCACCACCCTCCCATAGGAAAGAGACGGGGATCCCCAGAGAGACTTCCCACGCGAGCTGTACAGATTGAAAAGAATATATTGCACCTTGAGCCATGTAAAAAACTGGTTTTAGGGCCTCCGGGGAAGAGGCACTGAACCCATACACACTCAATAAACGAATTGAATCGAATATACATACAATAGAAAAGGACCCTTCTAGAGGGTCCACTCACTTTGACAATCTGAGGAGGAAGGCTCTGTACTCTGATGGAGGCTTCCTCACATGGAAGAAGGAGTCCGAACTCACAGAAGGCCTGAATAGGCGCTTGGTGAGGAGGAGCCCTGACCACCCCCCCTGAAAACAGATCCATCACATGGACCTGAACAGCACACGGAAGTCCTACCAACAGAGACGCGCACGGTGACGTACTCTATGGCGGGGGAATTCCTGCGGTGCACACGCCCAATATACCAGGCCGTGGGACCAGGAACTCCCTCCCCCCCCCCCCCCCCCCCCCCCCGTAACGTGCCGAACCGCCACGTGACGGGAACCTTGAAGGACAGGGGGTGTACCCCTGACCGACAGAACAATGGGGAGAGGAAAGGTTACCAGTTCACCCCTTTACGACCCCACACCCATGATACGACGTAACGACAAAAAGAGAATATGACACAGTCATAGTCAGCTCTATGAAGCGTTTCACAGCTCCACACAGCGCATGAGCTAACCTGCTATCTGATTTTTACTAAGGAAAAACACAGAATAGAGAGGGCTCTAAGAACCCCGGTCCAACATACACATGTGCTTCTGTGGCCAGTACAACCCAGTTGTAGGTCACATGACACACACAACCCATCATCACCTACAAAAAATGGCAAAAACACTCAACAGAGGAACGCCGTTTTTTTTTCACAATGAGAGAATACATCATTCTTGATTAGTATCGACCACAGGCCTTGCTAAGCACACATGACAGCAACCAAACCAATTTCCCTTTAGGAAATAAGTTTCTCCAGCAGATTTAGCACAACCTCAGCAATCAAGCTAAGAGTTACATCGTATCCCTACCACACAAAAGACACAATTAATGCACAACATGTCTGATAGGAGGTGACAAAGTCCCCAGGGAACCGGGGGGGAAAAACACAATCCTCCTATTTTACCCTCAATACGGCCAGTTAAAACAGGAAAACCTGTTAATGTGTGAACACACTGTTCATTGTCATTACAGTCTGAGAAAGAACATTCTTTTACTCACTTGTCACCAAGCATAGCTTCATAGGTTAGTTGCCTTAGTAGTGAGTACACGGTACACATAAACACCATGATGTTACTCACACAACAACCAGATCAATACATCACGATCTGCACGGAGAAGCTAACTGCCAGTGACAAAAACAGCTCACACATAACCCGCAACGTATCCTAAATGCATTGCAACAACACACGTTTTGGGAAAAAACACCGTCATTCACAATACATTTAGCAAAGTAAAACCAGAAGACGTGTTATGAGGTCTGGTCAACCCCGTTCCTACCCGGAACGCAGATCAGCGAAGTGCAGTCACAAGACACCGTAGAACACAGCCGTCCTGTGTTGTTCGATCCGGGCAGCGTCGCCGCTCCAACCAGTCGCTACAGTCCTCTTTGTTGACGCAATCCCCGTCCAGGCTCAGGGCAGGGTCGACGAAACATCCCCTGTCAAGGATGACGTCGCGGTCAAGAGTGTAAAACATGTTAAAATCAAAGCACGTTCAACAGAATAGCATCAAGCTAACGGCGATCAGAAGCGAGCTCCCGGCGGCGCGCGAGAAGCTAAGCTACCCCGCGCCAGCCATGGCCATAGCAGCAAGCTAACGTTACCTAGCGACCACGACATGCTAGCCCCGCAGCTAAC
>NW_028173563.1:5000-12581 GCF_963971535.1 Notolepis coatsorum
CCCACACCCCTTACCCTAAACCAGGTTTCATATTCCCTACACCCACACCCCTTACCTTAAACCAGGTTTCATATTCCCTACACCCACACCCCTTACCTTAAACCAGGTTTCATATTCCCTACACCCACACCCCTTACCCTAAACCAGGTTTCATATTCCCTACACCCACACCCCTTACCTTAAACCAGGTTTCATATTCCCTACACCCACACCCCTTACCTTAAACCAGGTTTCATATTCCCTACACCCACACCCCTTACCCTAAACCAGGTTTCATATTCCCTACACCCACACCCCTTACCTTAAACCAGGTTTCATATTCCCTACACCCACACCCATTAACCTAAACCAGGTTTCATATTCCCTACACCCACACCCCGTACCTTAAACCAGGTTTCATATTCCCTACACCCACACCCCTTACCTTAAACCAGGTTTCATATTCCCTACACCCACACCCCTTACCTTAAACCAGGTTTCATATTCCCTACACCCACACCCCTTACCCTAAACCAGGTTTCATATTCCCTACACCCACACCCCTTACCTAAACCAGGTTCATATCCTACCCCTACACCCCTTACTCTAAACCCCTTACCCTAACCCCCCATACACACACACACACACACACACACACGTATACAACCTTTTTATTTGACCACTGTGAGTAGCATAGATGTGTGGCAAGGAGATTGGGTTTCTTCATTGAACACTTATCCTTATCATTAGGGCATAAGTAAAGCTTTTGATTCCATTTCTATAATTAATCTTTTGGGGGTGGCAGGGACCACGGCACAGAGGGAAGCTCAGTGATTGGTTAAACGTACGAGGCGGAGACAACCCCTCGGCCAGGTTCCAACACGAACGCTCACACTGCACCTTGTCCCAAACAACTGACTGCAGAGCACACATGTCCAAGAAAGGTCACGCATGACACCGTCATACTGGAGGTAAATACCTCTCTGTAACGCAATCCAGCCGCGTCACCGAGAGGCATGTTTGCCATCTGCCCGTACGGGGCACGACATGTGTCACGGCTCCTCGGACGGAGCTATTTTCATAGGTGTGTTTACCTTTAAAAGGTCTCGGTGAAGGCCTGGTACTGATGTGGCTATTGCCACTGCCGTCGTACGAACGCGATACTCTTCCACTTCCACAAGAGTTAAAAAAAATTCATGGGCAACGAGGGATCCACTGATAGTGGCGATGGATCGGGCCGCTACCAAGAAAAAAACTGAATATCGTATCGGGAGTCTGCCTAAAACCAAAATCCAATACAAGAACCTTGTGTGCCCGCAGAAATCAAAGCAATGACACTTTATTTTCTGCCTTTTTGCCACAAGGAAGCATGTTCAATTCTTCTAAATGGAAAAAAAATAAAAATTAGGCTACATCTACAAATACTTTACTCCAGCGGTTCTCAAACTACGGGTCGTGACAGTGGCAAGTAAATTTCTTCTTTTTTTGTTTATGTTCTGGCAACATATTTTGGCTAAATATGCCTCGTTTTATAAATGTGTATTGATAACATAGTGCTGTAATAAATGTTTCTAATAAATATGGATGATCAAGTTCAACAACGTGTGCTTTTATTTTGATATTCCTTAATTCCATGTTGAAATTGCACAATACATTAAGTGTGGGGTCGCCAAAGAAAACCCTAAATAAAATGGGGTTGCGGTATAAAAAGGTTTGAGAACCCCTGCTCTACTCTATTGAGCAGTACAAGTAACAGACTTAACTTTGAACTTGTCTGAGGAACCCATAGAACAGGTAAATAAAGTAAAATTACTGGGCATAATAATTGATAGCCAGCTGTCATGGGCAGAACACATTGATACCATAGTGCAGTGGTTCCCAAAGTCGGGGTCGCGACCCAAATAAATAAACAAAAACGAAAAATCTACTTATTTCAACGAACATTTCAAACTAAATAACAGATTATGCACATAAAACGCTGAAAACAACCGAAGCAACAATAGTATTTTAATGAGGCTATTATTATTATCATTATTATTTTGCAACAAGTTAGCCCTCTCATAAATAGCACATATAAATGAATAACTAACTTGAACTAACTTAATAGGGTTGAAGTGATATTTGGCTTAAAAAATCGGTCACCTGACAAAAAAAAAAAAAAAAAAAAGCCTGACGATGTCCATTGGGCCGCGGCTCTCTGACGCCTTATTTTCTGGGCCCTGGCCTGAAAAGTTTGGGAACCCCTGCCATAGTGAAGAAGATGGGGAGTGGTATCTCCATGGTGAGGAAATGTCTTTATTATGTCCCTACATACATTGTGGGACAGGTGGCGAAATCTTTAATTGTATGTCACCTGGATTATTGTGCACCAGTATGGTCCTATGATTGATTGATTGATTGATTGAAAACTTTATTAACAGATTGCAGAATGGGTACAGTACAGTACAGCTCAATACATACAATTGTTAAGGGGATGCAGACCAGAGAAAGACTTTCGTCTTGTTTACATCAGGGTCCCCCATTTTCAATTCATCATAACATATATGACATACATGACATACAGATAGACAGTACTGCTACATCTATACATTTATGACATGCCAGATTTGCAAATACAGTACTGTTTGTGATACAAAAAGAGTCCAGAAAAGAGAGTATATACATTTGACGTAGAAACTGTACATTGCATCCAAAGGTCAACTAAAGAAATTGCAAACTGCCCAGAACAGAGCTGCAAGGTTAGTCTTACATTGTTCCATGAGAACAAACACTATCAGTATGCACCGTCAACTCTCATGGTTAACGGTAGAGAATAGGCTGGTTTTCAACACGGTAAAAATGTTCAGGAACACTGTCTTTTCGTCTCAACCTGTTTTCTTATACAAACAAATTGTCAGATGCAGTCAGGTTCATTCTTATTTTACTAGGTCAGCCGATGATGGACAGATTATGTTACCACGTCCAAAATCAAATGCTTTAAAGAGGACGGTTGTTTAATGTGCCATCAATCAATCAATCAATTATTCTGATGTTTATAAAGATGTCTTACAATGTTTTACTGTTTTTAGATTATCATTGTTAATTAAGTGAATTGTGATTGTCATATGTATCTCATGTATTGTTATGTTTTGTGTTTTGTGTTGTCTTTCTGTGTGGACCCCAAGAAGACTAGCTCACCACTTAGGTGGCAGCTAATGGGGATCCTTTTAAACAATAAACAACAATAAACAATAAACTTCACTCGTCTCAGTTCTAATGGTCAATTTAAAAAGGAAACAGACTGGTACTACTAACGTAAAAAAGACAAAAACATTTGACTTTCACAAGCTGCTAATCCATGAAGATAATGTCTCCAAATGTCCAAATTAGTTTTTTCTTGTTTGGCGGGCCAGCGATTGTCTACGTTTGGATAAAAGATTGGGCCTTTTAGTAACACGGTAACAGTTTACTACATCCGTAGACAGACATAACTACATTTACATTTAGTAATTTAGCTGAATGTTTTCATTCAAAGCGACTCACAAGTTCTGTACAACAGGTCAACAGGAAGGGCACAACTCTGGCAGCTAAGAGTAAGTCACATTGTTTGTCAAACAGTGTTGAACTTGAGTGCTACAGACTTGAGTGCATATTCTGTAATAATATAGGTAAGATGATATGATAGATAGATTCCTTAGTAGCAGAGTGGATACTAGTCAAAGACAGTACATGGTTAATATTTTTTTTTAACTAACACTCGCTGGTTGATCTTTGTGGTTGACCCCCTGAGAGAGCCTATCTAGGGTTTACATGCTGGAACAGGGTCCCATGCATACTTTCAGCCAATTGACCTGATCTCATATTAATCCTCCAAGAAAATAGGGCGTGGTTTGAGATAGGTCAGTTTGTGTCAAGCTAACTAACTGGGCCCCATAATATTTTTGGCAAGGCAGCACACTTCAAACACATGTGATAGTACGGATGTTGCTGAACTGTGTTGGTCTGGCATGTGTATGTGTATGTGTGTGTGTATATGCATACTGTGCATATGTGTGTGTGTGTGTGTGTGTGTGTGTGTGTGTGTGTGTGTGTGTGTGTGTGTGTGTGTGTGTGTGTGTGTGTGTGTGTGTGTGTGTGTGTGTGTGTGTGTGTGTGTGTGTGTGTGTGTGTGTGTGTGTGTGTGTGTGTGTGTGTGCATACTGTGCATGTGATCCTTCAGGGATTCACCTGTATCAATATACTGGTATTGGATAACAAGCCAGTGCCTGGTTACAACAAGGCACTGGTGCTGGAGAATTAACATTTAACGTTTTAACTAACCAAGTTGTCACCAAGAGCCACAAGTGTGACGTCACATGATGTGAACATTGTTACTCAGCTGATAGAGTTGTACCCTTCCTTCCTGCTGACTTGTCGTACAGAACTTGTAAGTCGCTTTGGATAAAAGCGTCAGCTAAATTACTAAATGTAAAATGTAAATGTGTCACAAATGAAATTGAGGAGGCGGGACGGCCTAGAGGTAAAACAGTCTGACCAGTAACCGAAAGGTCGCTGGTTCGATCCTTGACACTGACAGGAAGGTGTATTCCAGCTGTGACTGAAGGGTGGCTGGTATCTATGTTGCCCACAATGTATGCCTATGTGACCTTGAGCAAAGAACTGAACCCCCAAACTGCTCCAGGGGCACTGCACTGTGGACAACAATGCACTCTGACCTCTCTGATGAAATGCATATGTGTGGGCGACTAGGAGGGATATGAGGACCGTGTGTAAGTGTAACTCTGAGGGATATGAGGACTGTGTGTATGTGTAACTAGGAGGGATATGAGGACTGTGTGTATGTGTAACTAGGAGGGATATGAGGACTGTGTGTATGTGTAACTAGGAGGGATATGAGGACTGTGTGTATGTGTAACTAGGAGGGATATGAGGACTATGTGTAACTAGAAGGGATATGAGGACTGTGTGTAACTAGGAGGGAGATGAGGACTGTGTGTATGTGTAACTAGGAGGGATATGAGGACTGTGTGTCTGTGTAACTAGGAGGGATATGAGGACTGTGTGTAACTAGGAGGGATATGAGGACTGTGTGTCTGTGTAACGAGGAGGGATATGAGGACTGTGTGTGTAACTAGGAGGGATATGAGGACTGTGTGTATGTGTAACTAGGAGGGATATGAGGACTGTGTGTCTGTGTAACTAGGAGGGATATGAGGACTGTGTGTAACTAGGAGGGATATGAGGACTGTGTGTCTGTGTAACTAGGAGGGATATGAGGACTGAGCAAAACGAAAAGTACAGAAGATGTGTAGAGATGCAAAAGAGAAGTATTACAAAGAGAAATGCAAGTAAATTGAAGATCTAGACAAGAAGCCCAACCCTCTCATGTACAACAAGATCCAACAACTAACAAGGAAGAGGAAAAAACAACCCAAGGTGTCAGAGACAAAGAAGGAAAACTGCTCCTTGACGAGAAGGAAATAATCAATAGATGGGCAGAGTATGTGGAAACACTATACAAAGACCAGAACAGAACATCAGACACAGGAATTAGTCTAGAAGAGATAGAAAAAGTCCAGATCACGAAAAAAGAAGTTGAAGAGGCTGTGAAGTCACTGGCCACGGACAGATCGCCCGGCGAGGATGAGATCCCTGCTGAACTGATTAAGAACTCTGGTGACAGATGCATCGAGCTCCTTGTGAAACTGGTAAACAACATCTATAACTCAGGAAATATTCCAAATGATTTCCTAAAATCAATGTTCATTCCGATCCCAAAGACCGGAAGAGCCACAGAATGCAACAATTACAGGACTATCAGTTTGATATCTCATGCATCAAAAGTACTCCTGAAAATCATCAAGAACAGAATAGAACCCATAATTGAACATCAGCTCTCGGATAGCCAAATGGGTTTTCGCAAAGGAAAAGGAACAAGAGATGCAATCTGCCAACTCAGAATCATTGGTGAAAAATCGATAGACCAACAGAAGAAGCTGTATATTTGCTTCATCGATTTCACGAAGGCCTTCGACAAAGTTGAACATACAACATTGATGAGAACAATGGAAGAATTCAAAATACCAGTTTCTGACCGAAGAATAATTGCCAACTTATACTGGAGGCAGAAGGCTAATGTTAGAATAGGAAAGGAGAAATCAAGAGACTTCCCGGTGAAGAAGGGGTGTAAGACAAGGATGCATCTTGTCCCCTGTACTCTTTAATATGTACAGTGAATCACTGATGAAAAAAGGTCTGAGAGGAGGGAAAGGAGTAAAACTTGGCGAAGAGAACATCACCAATATAAGATACGCGGATGACTTTTGAAATGTGGACGCTGAGGAAGATGCTGAAGATAACATGGAAGGATAAGATCAAGAATGAGGAGGTACTGAGAAGAGCGGGATATGCAAGGAGGACAGCTGCTGGAGAGGTTGAAAAAGAGAAAGATGGAGTTGTGCGGGCATGTTCTGAGAGGATCCAGCGGGGAGATGTTCAAGAAGGTGGTGATGGGGAAGGTGGATGGAAAGAGAGGAAGTGGAAGACCAAGAAGAGCTGGGTAGACGACGTCTGTGATTGGAGCGGAGTGAGAGGCGGAGTCACGGAGTTGGAGAGAAGAAGTGGGGACAGAATGGGTTGGAGAGTGATAGGCAACCTTCGGAACGAAGAAGCCACCTAATGATGATGATGTGTCTGTGTAACTAGGAGCGATATGAGGACTGTGTAATTAATCTTCTTCAAAGCAACTTGGATTTCTACTTTTCTCAGACACATTCAATGACGTTAGATCCCTCTAATGAAACAGATGATATCTTTGATTATTTTTGTCCAGTGGCCATGAAGTAACCCTTTCAGGTGTACGGTCTCACATAGATAGAATTCTGAGATGTGAATATTGTAAAAAAATATATATATATCTATATCTATATAATGTTGATGGCCACTGGTCACTGAAACCTATGGATTTCTAGAATTTCAAGATCGTATTCTGAGAACCACCTCCTCTACAGTAAACCTAAAATCAAAAACGTCAAATGACGGAATTGGTACGGGTGGCAGGGGAACGTGGTATTGGCGCATTACCGTCTGGCAGACGGTACCGCAGTCTCCAGAAGAGCATCCAAAAGAACACTGAACAGCTACTTCCACCGGGACTGAATCATCACATGAGCATACACACAAAAGCACCTTAAGTCACTTACATACCACACAAGCACACTTATTACACACACACACACACACACACACACACACACACACACACACACACACACACACACACACACACACACACACACACACACACACACACACAGACACACACACACACACAGACACACACACACACACACACACACTGCTGCTATCATATCTCTACACTGTGGAATAATTGATTTTTTATTCATCCACAGTTTTTTACCTTGTATTGTATAGGCTGTCCTATAGATCGTTGTATATTGTTGTCTACAAATCAAAAACCAGCATCTCACGTTTTTCTGAAATTATGTACATTTAAAAAAGCTGTGACAATAAAATTATCTGAATCTGAATCTGAATCTGAATCAGAATCTGAATCTGAATCTGAACCTGAATCTACCTAGGGCGGGAGGAGTTCACAGGGAG
>NW_028173562.1:0-5000 GCF_963971535.1 Notolepis coatsorum
GGTTACCCCTTAGCTACCCTGCTTGCCCCTCGGTTCCTCTAGACCAGTTGCTCTAGACCAGTTCTCTAGACCCAGTTCCTCTAGACCAGTTCCTCTAGACCAGTTCTCTAGACCAGTTCCCTAAACCAGTTCTCTAGACCAGTTCTCTTGCCCAGTTCGCTAGACTAGTTCTCTAGACCCAGTTCCTCTAGACCAGTTGCCCCTCTGCTACCCTAGTTACCCCTCGGCGACCCTGTTTCTTTTGCTAGCCCCACTCTTGTGGTGGCTTCCCCTGCTGGCTTGGCCAGTACCTCTTGTTTTGCCCCCTGCCACTCTGTCTGTATTTGTTTTGGGTCGCCGGGTGGCTCCCGTTGAGGGGGGGGGTACTGTGAGGTTTTGCCCGCTGCTCACACCTCTGTCTTCTTTAAGCCTACTGTTAGGAATTCCCTACTCACTCTCTCTAGCCCCCACCCTCTCGTTCCTTACCCTTAGTGGCCACACCTGTTTGATATTCTATTATCTCTCGCACCTGTGATGGCAGGCTAATTAGTCCCCCTGTGGGCTTTAAATACCAGGGCGCTTCCCCTCGTTTTGGCGTGGGGTCGTGTTGTATTCATGCTGAGTCATATTCTCTAACATCTAGACTTTTTCGGGAGATCCTCTGGTCTACCCATGCTGTAAGATGGATCTCTCCAGCCTTGAGATGTTTGCTCCAGCCTTCGTCTGCTGTCGCCGTTTGCCTGGAGGGAGACATTGTACTGCGCTCTCTAATTCTCTACGGGAGGTATTCCAGTGTTCCACTCCAGACCAGCGCGCCAGATGCGCTCAAGCCTTCGCCACCTGCCGCCGTTTGCCTGGAGGGAGACACTGTACTGCGCTCTCTAATCCTCTACGGGAGGTATTCCAGTGTTCCACTTCAGACCTTCGAGCTTGGCACGCTCCTCCGTACCAGCGCACAGACGCGCATCTTCCAGACCTTCGAGCTTGGCACGCTCCTCCGTACCAGCGCACAGACGCGCATCTTCCAGACCTTCGAGCTTGGCACGCTCCTCCGTACCAGCGCACAGACGCGCATCTTCCAGACCTTCGAGCTTGGCACGCTCTCCAGACCTCAGCGCGCCGACGCGCATCTTCCAGACCTTCCTGCTTGGCACACTCCTCCTCGCAGACGCACCCCGATGCGTCTCTCTGTTCCGACGCGCACACCAAGGTGTGGCGCGCCACTCTGTTCCTCGGCTCCGACAGCGGCTACCCGGTGGACGACGCCCTCGCCACCGCCACTGTTCCGACGCGCACACCAAGGTGTGGCGCGCACTCTGTTCCTCGGCTCCGACAGCGGCTACCCGGTGGACGACGCCCTCGCCACCGCCACTGTTCCGACGCGCACACCAAGGTGTGGCGCGCACTCTGTTCCTCGGCTCCGACAGCGGCTACCCGGTGGACGACATCCTCGCCACCGCCGCTGTTCCAGCACCCTGTTCCTCGGCTCCGACAGCGGCTACCCGGTGGACGACATCCTCGCCACCGCCGCTGTTCCAGCACCCTGTTCCTCGGCTCCGACAGCGGCTACCCGGTGGACGACATCCTCGCCACCGCCACTGTTCCAGCACTCTGTTCCTCGGCTCGGACAGCCAGCCACCCAGTTGCCCTTGCCCCCGTTCCCGCTGCTGCCCCTGTACCTTTACGCATACGCCTGGGTGAGTTTTGATTGTGATGTCACTCACTCAGCGTAATGCCCCTTGCCCTCGTTCCCGCTGCTGTCCCTGTACCATTACGCATACGCCTGGGTGAGTTTTGATTGTGATGTCACTCACCCAGCGTAGTGCCCTTGCCCCCGTTCCCGCTGCTGTCCCTGTACCTTTACGCATACGCCTGGGTGAGTTTTGATTGTGATGTCACTCACTCAGCGTAGTGCCCTTGCCCCCGTTCCCGCTGCTGCCCCTGTACCTTTACGCATACGCCTGGGTGAGTTTTGATTGTGATGTCACTCACTCAGCGTAATGCCCCTTGCCCTCGTTCCCGCTGCTGTTCCTGTACCATTACGCATACGCCTGGGTGAGTTTTGATTGTGATGTCACTCACCCAGCGTATTGCCTCCTTTAGTTCTCACTTGGATATTATTTTGGACATTCCATCTCCCACTGTGTGTTTGTTCACACGAAGATAGTATTTACTTTGTTACTTTGTTTTTTGGACTGTTCTGCATCTGCTCTGTTTTTTCCCTTTGAATATTAACCCTCTCCTCTGTTCTGCAGAGCGGCCCAGATGAGTTCCCACCAGTCCCCTGTTCCTCCCTGTCCCCAGCCCGCCTCCGCGGGCCTCTGTTCCCTCTGTCACCAGAACCTGGCCCTCTGTTCCCCAGAACCTGTTCCCTATGTTCCCCAGTACCTGTCCCTCTGTCCCTAGATCTCCTAGTCCCTAGTCCTCTATCCCTAGTTCTCCTAGTCCCTAGTCCTCTATCCCTAGCTCTCCTAGTCCCTAGTCCTCTGTTCCCAAGGCGTTCCCTTAACCTTCCCTTAGGCGTTCCCTTTACCTTCCCATAGTGTTCCCTTTACCTGCCCACCTCTTAAAGGCACTTTACCTACCCCTCTTGTGTTATTCCAGTGTTTTGTGTTTTCTCCCTTAAAGGGACAGTGCCCTTTTTCCCTGTTCTAAATAAATATCTGTTTCTTGGCAAACCATCATACCTGTCTTGTGTTGTGCGATTGGGGTCAGTACAAACCATAACACACACACACACACACACACACACACACACACACACACACACACACACACACACACACACACACGCACACAAAACAAAGGGGTGGGAACATAGTCTAAAAGTGGGCGTTGCCATTGAAGCGTTTAACAAATCAGTGTGAACATTCCTTCTGTACTTCCTGTCCCCGGGTCCCAGACAGGGCAGCGGCTCACTGTGACACTGACTGAAACCTCTTCCTCATGCTATTATCTCCATGGGACTTAAAACATACTTCTATAGGGAGGTGTAGTGGTTACTTCCTGGTCTATAGGGAGGTGTAGTGGTTACTTCCTGGTCTATAGGGAGGTGTAGTGGTACTTCCTGGTCTATAGGGAGGTGTAGTGGTTACTTCCTGGTCTATAGGGAGGTGTAGTGGTTACTTCTGGTCTATAGGGAGGTGTAGTGGTTACTTCCTGGTCTATAGGGAGGTGTAGGGTTACTTTCCTGGTCTATAGGGAGGTGTAGTGGTTACTTCCTGGTCTATAGGGGAGGTGTAGTGGTTACTTCCTGGTCTATAGGGAGGTGTAGTGGTTACTTCCTGGTCTATAGGGAGGTGTAGTGGTTACACCATTGTTGTTTCTCGCATGGTCCACCTCACTTGAAATTTGCAATGTATTCTCAATGGACACATTTCTAAATCCGTCTCGTTTAAAAACAAATAAAGCATGAACATTGGCATGGTGTACCTTTCTGTGTGTATTCATCCACAATCTATAGCTCAATGTGAAAAAAATTCGCAATTAATCGTAAAAGTAGCAAAATAACAACGTTTATGTTTTCGTTCACTGAGAAACTACACAATGGCCGTGACGTGTATTAGGCGACAGCACTGAACGACGGCGTTCTACTGGTAAGTGTAGTTATTCTTTAACGACAAGTTAAACAACCTTTTAACTAACTTTATTTAAACCAAAAATGCTTAAACAATAATGCTAGTGATAGAAGGGAACTCATTTTGTGTTTAGAAATGGCAAGCTTGGCAATTTTCATGAGGCCGAATTATTACAATAGCCGATATCCCTGTACGGGTGGACGGCGCAGGAAACTAAAGTGGCGTCAGACTACACCTCCCTATTCACCAGCGTGTGCATCTTCTTAATGGGGTTTGTGCTGCTTGTATAGTGTATGGTCTCTTCTGTACGGATCTTGGTATGCCTGCTACTGTATTTTAATGTTATCATTTACAACTTAAGGCCGTGTACAGCACTTTGGTCAACTCTGTTGTTTTTAAAAGTGCTTTATAAATAAAGTTGACTTGCCTTGACTTGACAAACACACAGATGGTGTTCGCAGAGTTTAGTGTGCGGGTTTCTTTAAATGTACAAACACACACAGACACACTCTTAAGTGGATAAGTCTCCTTCCTCTTTCATGAGAGGTCAAAGTTCACCGTGAAAAGCAGCAGCGAGCTAATTTCCATTTTCCAGGCACACTTGGAGGAGGCGGTACGTGAGCCTTGTACTTAGTGGGGAGATACTAGATGCCTGCATGCATACCCAGTATATGTATAAACAGAATACACAGGGAAGTGTATTCTTGTGTTTGTAGTTTGCTTTTTGTTGTTTCTGTTTGGGCCCCGTTGGGGCGGGGTTGGGGTTCGCGGTCTCGGGCTGGTGGGGGCCCCTGGTTCGGTGTCTCGGTGAGTCGGAGTGTTAAAGAGGCATGATGCTCTGGCTCGCCGGGGCGCCGGATTCGGGGTCCTCACGGGGGCGGTGATCTTGGTTGTCCATGCTGGGGCTGATGGGAGCTCAGATAGTCTCACCTTATGGTACATATATATAATATATTATTATTTTTTTGTATTATTTTTCTTCCTTTATAGATTTAATTTATATTATAACTAATTTATTTTCACTATCCTGTTTTAATTCTGTACATGTAAAGAGACCGGTCTCACGGCTGCCAACAAGCTGATAGCATCACGCTGGATACAACCGGATAAAATGTGCCGGAAGGTATGGGTTCTTACTAGGGATGCTCGATATTGGCTTTTTTACCAATACCGATATACCAATATTGTCCAACTCTTCATTTCCGATACCGATATCAACCGATACCTATATATGCAGGGGTTCCCCCCCCCCCCCCCCCCCCCCCCCCCCCCCCCCAAAAACGGAATAATTTCTGATAATTAACATTACATATCTCTTGTTGTGGAATTAACACAACATTATGCATACTTTTGACAATAAATAAAATCAGAATTTGTTCTTACTTGCTTGCCTGGGTAAATAAAGGTTATAGAAATGAAAAAATTAAATAAAAAATAAAAACA
>NW_028173561.1:5000-7500 GCF_963971535.1 Notolepis coatsorum
ATATGAGGCCTCCTGGGCCATCAATAAACTGGTCTGACCTTTCTTTAACCTCTCTACAGAGGATATACCCTTTACTAGCACATAACGTAGTGAGAAGGCCCCTGCACGACCACAGGGTGGGAGGGGAGGATTTACACAGTGTATTGGGGGACATCATATTGGGATAAACTAATTTAATACAAATGAGCTGGGGCTACCTCACTGTGGAGGTCAGACCTCTGATACCATGGGTCAGGGGATTTTACCTGTTATAAGGGAAAAACCTTGTTAGACATGACCTGACAATAAATAACCTAAGCACTAGAACCTGGCCTCAGAACTTTACTGAGGTTGGGATACTGGGGATTAGGTTTCATATGTTGATATGATATATTATGGTCTGGCCCGGTGCTAGGAACCTGACACGATGGAGGATTCTCTGAATTACATTGTTACCAGGTGACTAGATGAGGTGTAGATTGAATTTGATATATTAAATTATGACCTTGGGGGATCTGAGTTTATACTCACACCACCTCTCTGCAAGGGGATAACCCCTTCACTACCATACTACAGTGCTTGGACTGTTTACAGTGCCACACTACAAGTTCAACAATATCAATAACAATACATTCCTTATGAGAAAGAAGATAGGGAGGATTAAAATGATTAATAATGACAGTGGGTGTTAGTGACAGGCTGACTGCAGTGATAATAATGGGAGGGATATTAATAGCTAGAACAATAATTAAGTTTTGATTGTACAGGGGTTACTGGGAGATAACCCCCCTCCTGGTGCCACTACCCATCACCATCCATCATCCAGAAACACTATAACAGGCACACTAGCATATGCCATGAGAAAAGACCTCTTTTAGAATATATCAATGTACACAAGCATGTACGATAGGAAAGGTCCTTCTCTAAGAAGTTTTAATAAGAGGCCTCTTGACCCATCAATAAACTGGTGTTGCAGTACCTTGGAACAACCAGCAGAGGGCCCCCCCCTTTTACATTATTACATATCAACAACTTTATCAGTGACGCGACAATTTAACGTTTTTAGAATCAAACGTTTCCAAGTATCATCTCCACGACTACGTCTCTAATACATGTTTAATGTAAAACGTTAGGTCAGGAATGGTTTGATAATAGAATTAAGGGGAGTTTGAATCATACTGAGTGTTTAGTTGGCGCACACGGTTTTGACGCAGAGGCGGATATGGAAGCGTTGAATCATGGGAACTGTAGTTTCTTTGAGGACACTGTACTTCCTGTAGTCCAAAAGGCGGATATGGAGGCATTGAATCATGGGAACTGTAGTTTCTTTGAGGACACTGTACTTCCTGTAGTCCGCGGGGTTCAGGGTTCGACAGCATGAGTGAATCATAACAATACTGGTTGGGTTCACGTTAATAAACTCTTTTGGTCAACGTTCCCAACAAGTATTGAAACACAATCGAATTCTCCACACTATTGTAATTAGGCAGGTTGAGTTGAATTTGAAATCAGATACAGAATGATTACACCTGACGGGGTTATAACTAGTTACAGTCGCTTACGTTAAATATCCTTACATGCTGTAATGCAGCCCTGGGTATATGATATCCACCTTGAACTCGGCCAATGGGGGAATACCATGTATACAAGCATATACGTGTGTATATAGGCAGATTGGCTATAATGAGAAAAAGAGAATGAATATATAATTTATACTCTTAAACAATAGCTTAGATTACATGGGCCTGGGACCTGAGACGGGGGTGTAACCACTGTACGGTGGGGCCACCATACCAATGGGTGCAATTTAATGAGCACGTACCGTTAAAACAGGCCTCCCCTGGAGTAACAATAGTGTGAGGCCTTCTACTCCATTATGGACTAGGGGGACGGGGTCCCGGAAGCAACCAGCAGTGGCCCTGTGATGGGGACGCAACATGATGACGGGGCCCTTTGACGGTGATGTTACTACGTCACTAAAACAGAGTGTAAGGGGACTGAGCGGATCATTGTGTGGCCCAATATTGGGGTATCCGTTCCTCCCTCAGCCTCTCTACGGAGGACATGCCCCTCACTAGCACACAACTTTTAGGGAGGGCCCCCCCCCCCCCCCCCCCCCCCCCAAAGAAGGCCACAGGAAGAAGGTAGGCTCTACATGTTGTACTAAGAGATGACATGAGGTGCCACACTAATTTAACATAGATGGGCTGGGGCCGCCACACTAGGAGGTTTGGGCCTCTGAGGCCATGGGACGGGGCACTCGACCTGTAAAAGGAGAGAACCGGTTTGGACATGACCTGGTAACAGATGACCCAGTGCTAGGGTTAGGACTCAGAACTATACGGACATCAGGTGACCTGGGCTAGGGGTCGAATGTTAGTAAGATATGGTGTGGCCTGGTGCTAGGTAATATCTAGGGACTCCATTGTAGATGGCCTCCTTCTTTATCAGACTGAGGGGGACTAAAGGAATATCGTTGTCACTGGGATATGTTGAGTACTAGTCCATCTTCACCACCACA